>NC_056735.1:417472735-417772735 GCF_019279795.1 Protopterus annectens
TCAATAATAAATCAGGACGTATACTTCGGTATTTATACCCAACCTCATTTTCTGATGCTGAATACCCTGGTAAATGGCTGTGGGACATCTTGCAGAGCAAGCTGAGGGAATGCAGTTAAGGAGTCAGCAGCAAGGAAGAAAACAGTTTGAAAATGGGGCCTGGAGTCCCAGTAGGTAATATCACCTCCTGCAGAGGTCTAATTGGTGGGATCTGGGATTTGCGTACTGTGGACTATTAAAATATTGGTAAAAATTTCTGGTGCCTTATTTCCTCCACAAGTTGCTATTTGGTTTGTGGAGTTTGATTTTTGGAACTTGTCTCCATTTTTTGAGAAAATATTACAGGTAGTTGTGTTAATTTGTGTTTGTTGGCTGTTACCATTTATTTCACTTTAGTGTGATGTTGGAGTTGTTATATTTAATTTGTGGGGGGTGCAGGGGGCTTACTTAAATATATAGTAGTGTGAAGTGTTTTTACTTTGTTTTTGTGTTTTATGTTGTGGGAGGATTGGATCTTTACTTCTGGTCTTCATTTTCAATATTGTGAATTTTTGACTTTTGGTGTTGTCATTCCGTTATTATGGAAGTTCATGATTGTGGTCTTGCGATACTGAAATATATGTATATATAATATATATATATATATATATATATATATATGTGAAACAAGCATAAAACATTAAGTCAGCAGGAGAAGGAAGTATCCATGTAAAAATAGACTCTCTTTAGTGCTTTCTTTCTTTTAATGTAACTTGGAAGCCTCCATGGTACAGCGGTAGTGTTGTTGCCTTACAGCAAGAGGTTCTCCTGTTCGATTCACGGCTGGAGTGCCTTCTGTGTGGAGTCTACATGTCCTCCTCACAGTCGAGTGGTCTCCGAAAGACATGCGTGAATGGGCGTGCCTTTGCTGAAGGTTGGGTGTCGGGCTGGCAACTCGGCACCATAAAAAATCTACTGCCAATCTTTAGCGGACCAGAGTTCTGCTGTGGCGACTCCTAACCGGGAAAAGCTGAAAAGACAAACAAACATTAACTTTCTTTTAATGTAACTCACATAAACTTCATCAGAAACAGACCCGCAATTGTAACAACACTTGAATCTACAACACATTACATGACCAGTCAATTAACTTAATAGTCATTAAGTACAGTAAACTTAAGAATCTGTTTCAAACTTATCCTGTAAAGTTGCTACTTAAGTTAAAAAAATCATAAATAAATTCTATTTAAAGATAAGCATATCTGCCACAATTCTTCCTTAACTTCAAGTACTGTATCGAAGTCACCAATTAAAGAGGACATAACTACACTATGTAGAGCATAAATAGAACATTTTCTAAAGTTGCAGCAAGACTGAATGCATAGTCTGCTTTTACTTAGGGTTTTAAGTTTACAAATGAGTAAATATCAGAAGTGTACTTTATGTGCCTGATATTCCTTTTTTTGTGCGTTATGTTCCAATTATTTTTCCTGTCTAATAGTTTGACTTGTGATGAGGCTGAGCTTTTCACATACCATGGATCTTTGATTTTCTTTTTTTTTCTTCTTTTTTTTTTGTGCATGTATAAATCTGTAACAGACTTTATATAGGTCTTTCTGAGGATGAATGTGTTTCATATCTTGGGGCTTGAAAGGTTTTATGTAAAATTTTGCAGCTCAATAAAGTGACATGTTAAATAGGCCACTTCTTGACCCACATTAAACTAGAAAAAATACGTGTGTACAGGAATACCATTCACCTCTGTATGATGGGATGGCAGTGAATGAAAGAGAATTATTTTATTTTTTTATTTATTTAGTAGTGGTGGTACAATGGCACAGTGGATAGCATTGTCAACTCACAGCAAGATGTTCTTCAGTTCGATTCTCAGCTAGGGTGACTTCTTTGTATAGTCTGCATATCCTGTCTGTGTTCATGAGGGTTTTCTCTGGGTGCACCTGTTACCTCTCACATTCCAAAAACATGCAGTAGGTGGATTGAATACTCTAAATAGGACATAGGTGTGAGAGTGCATGTCACTGAGTGGTATGAAAGAACAACTGTGGCAGGGATAGCCACCTGGTAGTATGAAAAGTGATCTAGGTGATTGTGACTGTTGAAGTGACAGCTCAACCCCTTGTGCAAAAAAAAATGGAAAGAGGGGTTGTGAATGAATAGATGGTAACTTGTATAGTCTAAATGGGTTTACCTCTCAACCACTTGGGCAAGAAATTTAGATCAAGTCAAAAAAGGGTGGTGCAAAGGCCCAACATCTGGGACATGTTTTAAGTATTTCTCTTATAAACCTAAAAGTTAGTAGAATAACAAGTTTTGCATTAATGTGCATTTACTGAAGGATATGAAGTCTGAAACTCAAATGAGTGTCATTATTTAGTGACTTCAATCCACAATGATTTGCCAGAGAACCACAATTTTTTGAGGAACAGACCAAAACTATGAGGGAAAAATCTGGATATTGTGTAAAAGTCTGGACAGTTGAGAAGGATGACTTAATTTCCCTTTTTGGAGGAGGATCAAGGAGACAAGCTTCACAGAAAATAAATGCATACAATTACATTATAACATTTCCCTAGTAATAATCCCTTAGCATCTTAGATAAAGTAGTAAAATAATGCATTAACATGACAGTAGTAATGGTCGCAAGCCTAATCCAAGTTGTGGGTCAGCCTGTCAGCATAGATTGCAGTGGCAATTGTCAGCAACATGTTTGTAAGATGTCCAAGACAAGAATTAAAAATAAAATACATAAAGTTAAGGTGGCCATCTTTTTTACCTGCTTTTTGGGCCAATAAAGCTATCTATAAGTTTTAAACTACATACATATGTTCATATACTCTAAACCTACTTACATATGTTATAGCTCAGTAAGTCAAGAAAGGCATACAGTTAATGGTGTATATTAAATATTCTCTTGGTCTTCTGTTAGTATCTGGTAGCTGGAGGTGGCTTTAGTTAACTTGTTGTTTAGCTGTGATTTACAAATGCATTTTTACCCAGAAATGTTATGATGTCTAAAGGGTATTTTGAAGGTAGATGTGTTGTGGTTACAAGATATGTTTATTAAATGGAGGAAAGGTTAAATTGTAGGGTAATTCACCCAACATAAGAAGTATATATAAATGTCTTATGCAAAGCAGTCTCTCGCAGTTTGATGGTCATGACCTAGTAGCCTTTCAAAAAACTTGAGTGCAGTGGGACTGTGGCCAAGATGGTGTGCAGTTAACAGCTGTTTTTTTGTTCTGCTTCACTTTAACATCTCTGACATAATTTTTACTAAAACCCCCAAACAGAACCTTTCAAAACTTGATGAATTTATAGTTGAACATCTGCTGAAAGATTTACTGCAAAAAACAAGTTTGAAAATCTTTTAATTGCTTTTTTTCTGTGAAGAAATGTGGAAAGAACTAATTGTGTCAGAATGAGCCGCTCTAGGTCCAGTGTACAGGACAGTACAATGAAAAAAAGACATACAGGCTATATTAAGTAGCATCAGTAAGTTATCTGTAAAGGTAGATACATTAGAAAGCAAAATGGACAATTTCAAAGAGGAATGCAAAAAAATAAGTTGAAGTGCTGAGTGAATCTCTAAACAACAGTCATAAAAAAACTTGAGTATAGAAGAGGCAATGTCTGATTTCTGTGGAAGATTACTTGAAAATGAGAATAACACTGACTTTCTTTTGAAAATAAACAAGTTATTCTGGTAAAAAATAGAAGACTTAGAGAACAGATCTAGAAGGAATAACATCAGGATTAATAGGATTACTAAAAAAGAAGAGGGAGACAGTGTGATTCAATCCCTTAATACCTGGCTGCCTAAATCTTTGAACCTGCCTGAAACTTTTTCCTTTCGTATTGAAAATGCACAAAAACTTTCACCAAGGTCAATGATTGCAAGATTTTTCTGAAGTCAAGAAAAGGATTTAATCTTGACTGCATGGACTAATTATCCAGTTAAAATTAAAGAAAATAATATAAGATTTGACAATAACTATTCAACATTAGTGATGTCAAAGAGTAAAGCATGTGTACCACTTGTTAAAAGCTTAAAGAAAAACAATATTAAAGCATACATCTTGTTTCCAGCAAAAATAAGGATACACCTTCCAGAGGGAAAGATTTTTAACACCTTGGAAGATGCAATGGACTTTGTACATAAAATAAAATCCTAGGGAAAAAAACAGATGAAATGGACTGGAATCTGTCAACTTCTTTGAAAAGAAACACAACAAGAGATGGTTGGTTAATAAAAGGTAAAAACAGTAAAAAAATTAAGAACAAATTAAAATCAATGTATTTCATGGTTATGAATTCTTATTAATTTAAAAAAGTGCTTGCATACTTATGAACAGGTGATGAATATTACCTTTTACAAGGTAAATTATTTCTTTTTTCTGTACTTCAGTTACTAGTTCCCTTTTTAAAATGTTAGAGTTTCTTTTAGCTGTATATGAAATTAAAGCCACTTATTTTCATTTAGAGTTTAAAAGGGTAAACTATTAATTTTATTAAAAGTTAATCATTATTATAATGAAACTTATGTTAGATGGCAAACTTTCTGATATCTTGGCAGAGTTGTGTAATGTACTATTAAATATAATACAAGATGCAGCAAATGACACTAAAGAGACATGTTAAGTTACATTCTGGATTCTTAAAATTGTCGAGTAGTGTGCTACTGATAGTATACCTGACATGCAATAACACACAGGAAAGACATGCTATGTTATAAAGAAAGTATAAAAAATATAGTGTTTTACTATATAAAAGTTATTTTTGGAATGATATCAAATAATTAGAGTAACATTCACACTTTACAAGTGAAAACTGGATCACACATAACTGTCATTCTTTTAATGCAAGTTTATAAGCTGTGTCTCCTTTAAAAATGACACTTTGCTTTATATTAAACATTTCATACAAATAATGCTTACTGCATCATTAAATGCTATTTTTTAAATACAATAGCTTTTTAGTGGTTAAAATACTTTGAAATGATTTTTTAGTGGTTTGGAGGGGTTTGAGGAATTGATGTGTAATGTAGAGGTGGCTTGGATTCACTTACAAGCTTTTTTATGTGAATTGTAACTGATGAACTGTTCATTTTCAAGCCCTTGTCATGAAAACCTTGAAACAACCTAGAGTCATGAGCACTTTTGTGATGCTGCAGGAGTTCTGAAAATTTCTAAGAACTGTCCAGGTTACTTCTTCCTATCTGAAAGCAAATAATCATAATATTTTGAATCGTATGCTAAAATGTCAAAGAATCCAAGTTAGATAAACAGCAGAAGACAATGAATTGCATTCTAAACCATTGTCAGTTATTACATAGTTCTTAATGCTTGCTACTAATAGTATACTTGACATGCAATAGCACTCAGGAAAGTTATGCCACGCTATAAACAAAGTATAAGAAATATGGTTTCTTGCATACATAAAAGTTATTATTGGAATGTTATCAAATAATATACACTTTTACAAGTTAAACCTGGATCACACGTAACTGTCATTCTTTTAATGAAAGTTTATGTGCTGTGTCTCCTTTAAAAAATTACAATCTGGTTTATATTAAATATCTGTTATAAATAGTGCTTACTGAATCATTAAATGTTATTTCTTTAAATACAATGGGTTTTTAGTGGTCAACATACTTTAAAATGGTGTTTGTTTAGTGGTTTAGAATGGTTTGAGGGATTGGTGTATAATGTAGAGATGGCTTGGATTCACTTGTAAATGTTTTTGTGTGAATTGTAGCTGATAAACTGTTCATTTGCAAGCCCTTGTCATGAGGATCAGCTTGAAGCAGCTTAATGAGCACTTTAGTGATGCTTCAGAAGTTCTGAAAATTCTAAAACCTGTCCAGATTACTTTTTCCTGTCTGAAAGTAAATAAGCATAATATTTTGAATCATATGCTAAGATGCCAATGAATACAAGTTAGATAAGAAGCAAAAGACAGTGAATTGCATTCTAAATTATTGTCATTTATTAAATAGTTCTTAATGCTTGCAGTATACCAAGAGGATCATTTATATACTTGCCTATTGAAATACACTGCTGATAAAAAAATAGGATTGTGTTTCTTAGTTATTGTCCCTTTTAATGATAACAAAACTTAATATCTCAGAACAATTTATTGTGGAAAGTTTGAATCTTAAAAGGGAAAATTCTTCAGATATTTGTTCAGATACTATTGGACATTAGATTTAAGGAAAAATAGGAATGAGTCTAGCAGTAGTACTAGATTAAAGAGTATCAAATATATAAAGGTAAATTTAAATGTTCTATTATATGATATTTTACACTAGGATTATAGCTAAAATATAAAACCTAAGAATATAGTAATAGAAATTTATGAAATTCTGATCCTATGAACAACTTTACACATATAATAGTACAAGACATAGTATACAAACAGAAAATGATCAGAATAAGTAAATATGTATATAGTTAAGGAATACAAATATGTTTACAAGAGTGGGAGGTTGGCATGGTGGTTGGGGTGTTTGTCTTGTAAGCACATAGTGCAAGGTTTGTTTTTCACATCGGTTAGTTAGCAGGGGTTAGAGTGGCCCTACTACCAGGTAGCCTGGTAGTAATTTATGAAATTCTGATCCTATGAACAACTTTACACATCGTAAATAAAATAGAAAAAATATAAAATCATTTGATCTATGTTGTTGTTTGTCTTTTGGCTTTTCCTGGTTAGGGTTCGCCACAGCGGAACTCCGGTCCGCTAATGATTGGCAGTAGATTTTCATGAATGCCAAGGTGCCAGCTCAACGTTTAAGCTTCAATGAAGGCACTCCCATTTACACATGTCCAACACCCACCCAACCACGGGGAGGACATGCAGACTCCACACAGAAGGCACTACCTGCACTCCAGCCGAGAATCGAACGGGAGAACCTCTTGCTGTGAGGCAACAATGCTATTGCTGCACCACTGTGGATGTGTATAAATTAATAAATATGAAATAAACAACTGACTTCCTCTCTGTAGTAGACCAGGGAGATAATGTAGGTACAAGGAAAGATGATTGTAGAGATATTCAGTTTTGTCAACTTATAATAAAGATTCTAAACATCTGTTGAACTTTTCTTATTCATAACAACTCATTGACTTTTTTTAAGATAATGCAAACTAAAAATAATAGACACATTAATAGGAATCAGAAACATGAGCTAAGTGTTGTTAGTCTAATGAAGAGTTTGAGAGGGAGTTTGTTCATCTTTTTTCAACAAACTAGGAATACATTATTCCATGGTAGAATGGTTTAGGGTTATATCATTAGGTAATATTTTATTTGTTTCAAAAGTTTTGTCCATAGCTGAATTGTTATATATAAAGTATATAATACATTCTGTACATAAATGTGATTTTCTTATACCTGTGTTTTCTCTCTCTTATATGAATGTCTGATTTTAAATGCATATCTATTAATATTAATGGATTGAATAATCCATTAGAGCATGAGTCTGTTCAAATACTTGAATTATATAAAGCTTGAACAGTATTTGTACAGAAAACCCTTTTAGTTAATAAACATGTAAATAAACTTTCATTAAAGAATTATTTTGTTTGACCAGGTCCTGACTTTTGAGCTAAAAGAGGAGGCACCCTCATTTTATAGAAAACTCACCAGTAATGCCTAAAGTAAAGGATAAATATGTTTGTAAAAATGTAATAGTAAGCATTGTTATAACTGAGTGGAACAGAAAACTATATACATTGGTGAACTCTTATTGGATTCCAGGGGTTGAAGATAAAGATACAAAAAAATACTTAGACACTATAGCCTGTTACATGAAAGATGAAGCCATAATGGCTGATGATTGTAATTGTATTTTATCAGACAGATATTCCAGTGCAGTTAGAAAGCTAAGAATCACATATTCAGCTAAACACTTAACAAATGTTACACATTTTATTTAATTTAAAAGATATATTTGAGCTAAGGAAAACAGACCCACTTCCATTTACCCATTACTCATACAGATATGGAACACAAACAGATATTGCTAAAGTTTTTGTCTCAAACAACCTGTTATTACATGTCAGAGAAGTTTCAATAGTTTCACACCCATTATCAGACCATAATGCTATAATCTTTAATATTATTTTAAGAACTGAGAATATAATGCATCACAGGAGATTACCAGCATGCATTATTAAAATAAAAGGATTCAAGGATTGGTATGTTAAAGAGATCAAAAATTTCCTAGAAATAAACATGAATGGTGACTATCTAACATTGTCATGTGGTATTCACTAAAGGGTTACTTAAATGTCAGAGTTACAAGCTGGTATATTAGTGAAACAAGAGAATGGGACAAAGAACTGGATACATTGCAGAGCAAAATAGATACACTAAAGTTAAATCTTAATGAGATTATCAGTCAGTCTTAACTTAAAAACTTAATTAAATACAAAATATGCTGAAATTCTAAATCATGCACTTTCAATAAACCTGGAAAAATATAAACTTCAGGCATATTCAATAAACCCTTTAAGCCTGCATAAACTTGCTCTTAGATCAAAGAAAAAATAAGTAAACTAAATCATATCAAAGAATTAGAATACATATAAATAATAAAAATAAAGAAGAACAGATATTAAAGGTATTCTTGTGCAGTTTAAAATATTTTATGAAAATATAAATAATAATACAAGTAACCTAGATAATGATGATATAGTTGAAACTTTTCTAAGGAAAAATATAAATAATGAAATAACAAGTGAACAAACAAATGATAGACCATTCACGTTAACAAAAATAAAAGATCAAATAAAAAAGTTAAAAAATAATAAGGTGCCGGGCTTAGATGGCCTTATACCAGAACTATATGAAATACTACTGGATGATGCCATTAAAATATTATATAAGGTCTGTAGAGAAATAAAAACAACTGCTGAAGTCCCACCATCATGGAAATATTTCCTTATATCACTTATTTTAAAATAAGATAAGGATCCTACAAAGTGCTCATCATACAGACCCATTTCAATTTTAAATGTGGACTATAAGATGTTCGTGTGCAGTTTAGCTAACAGAATTTACTTATACCTAAACTAATCAACAATGATCAAACTGGGTTTATTTTAAACAAACAAATACAGGATAATATAATAAGAATACATACATTGATAAACTATGAAAATAAAAAAACAAACAAAAAAACTTTCTGTCATTAGTCTCAATTTAGGTAAGGCTTTTGACTCAGTTAAATGGTTGTACCTGTTTAAAACACTTAAAGTGTACAATGTCTTCCTTGGGCTAATTACATTAATTTCTAACTTATACAGTAACTCTTGTGTTTATGTTAAAATAGGTTATATTCTTTCTAATCCCTTTAAATTACAAAAAAAGGGACAAAACAAGACAGTCCATTATTACCTTTACTTTTTACATTAGCTATAGAACCCTTTGCTAATAGTATTAGATACAATAAGAACATCAGTGGTATCAAAATAAAAGAAGGTGTCGAACTAAAGATTCAACTCTTTGCTGATTATGTTACTAACAATAGGAAATATAGTTAATTCATTAGAAAATATAATTAGCTCTATGGGTCAGTTTGAAGAAATCTCGTACTTAAGATTTAATTATAATAAAACAAGTACATTATTAATTAACAAAAAAAATTAAAATTCATACAAAAATATTCTAACTTCAGTTGGAGTAGTAATCAAATGAAATACCTTGGCATTTAACCATGATGTCTGATAGCAAAGAAATGATACAAACAAACTTTCAAGAGGCTGTTGAAAAATTTTTAAGTTTAGTTACAAATTGGAAAAAATTCTTCTTTACCATGGAAGAATAATTATTGCTTATTAAGATGGCAATTCTCCATAAAATATTGTTTGTCGTACAATCTTTAGTACTATCTCCACCAAAAAAATGATGAAGATGATAAATAACATTCTACTTAAATTTTTGTGGCATCCTAGTAAGCCAAGAGTTTCCTTTGATTGGCACAGAAACGGTTGGGATAATGGTGGAATAGGATTCCCTGATATTAAATTGTATTCTGCTTTAACAATTGTAAAAGTTATTGTGTGTGGATAAATTCATCTTATCTTCAAATTGGAAACAGATACATCAAGAAATATTATTAGTAAATAATAAATATATCACAATCAGTCATAAACAAATAGTCCGTAAGAGTTTTATCTGGTTATTAAAAGGTTTTTGCGTAAATGGAATTACACCTTCTTCTCAAATTCCCTATTTAAATAACAGCATTTCCTCTTTCCAAAAGTTCACATGTTCTAAACATTGTATTAAAGACTTAATATTTTCTGTGTTTCCAATTGCATATAAAAATGGCTGCTTAGAAACTCATAACTTCAACAAAATGCTAGTATTGAAACAACAAAGTAACTTAATTTATTGGCATCAATTCTTAAATGGTCCTGATATATATATATATATATATATATATATATATATATATATATATATATATATATATATATATATATATATATATATATATATATATATCTATGTAAATATATATATATATATATATATATATATATATATATATATATATATGGGTCTACTTCATATGATCGACAGACCATTTGATCGAAATTCATTTGGTCGACAGCTCATTTGGTCAACAACCAGTATTCAAGGTACTTAACAGGAATTTTCCCACCTTCCCAATGTTGTGCGACCCTGGAGTTGTTATATATATTTAGGGGGATGGGGGTACAGCCCCCCCACCTATTTTCATTTAAACTGTGTAGTTTTTCTTGTATTTTCATGCTTTTAAATGAAAATAGGTGGGGAGCTTCACCCCCCCACACCCCCCCTAACTATATATAACAACTCCAGGGTTGCACAACATTGGGGAGGGGGAAAATCCCTGTTAAGTGCCTTGAATACTGGATGTTAAGTTGTCTATCTCGCCTTCGTTCTTGCTGGTTGGGATCGGAGCCGATCCTTGGCTCTGACTTGGCCATCTTCTATAGCTCGAGAGCTGTTTACTGGCTTGAGGCTACCCCTTATCCCATGATGCCTAGTGATAGCTACCCAGATCTCATTTGCCGCTTCAGCTGTAAGGTGTCGTTTTTCTGGCTCAGGCTCATATAAAGTTTTTTGTATAACTTTCTTACTCTAGAATTCTATATTTTCAGTGTTTTATTGTTAACCATTAGTCTTGTTTTTTGTGATAGCTAGTGTTTAGTTGTAGTATCCCTTCCTTACCTTGTAGAACTCGTTTAACTTAGAGAGTTCTCCCCCACCCCTCCCCTCTATCCTCTTCTTGTCAGGTTAGTCGTTTAAGTTAGAGGCTTTCCTTCTACCTTTCTTTCATAGGCTAGCCGTTTAAGTTAGAGGCTTTCCTATTTAAAAAAAAAAAAACCTTATCTATAGTCTTGTAGTATAGTGTGTTTTTTGACTAGACTGTATTTTGCTTTGGTAGCTGTTGTTGTATTTGTTGTTTCGTTCTTTCAGGATGTCGAAGGAATCCAAAGTGTCTGGATTTAAGAAGTGTGACTCATGCTGTCAGAAAATGTCTCTGACAGACGGGCACACTTCTTGCATCTATTGTTTAGGCACTGTACACCTGCAGGACTCTTGTTCTATCTGCCATGCCTTTAGTCCAAGAGTCCTGCAGGAGCGTAAGAATAAGTTTATTCTTAGGGGTCTTTTAAAACCCCAGGATTCACCAGCCAGGAGCTCTCAGCCTTTGAAATCCCCTAAATCTACCAAGCCATCGGCTCCAAGTTCGGAGCCGTCCCCTTCACTGGAATCGGTACATTCGGCTCCTCGGTCTCCTTTGCTTCAGAGTGAGCGCAGTCACCAATCTTCTCACTCCTCTCGATCCTCTAGGTTGTCCGATCACGATGTGGAGAGAGTGGTCAGTAGGTTGCTAAAGCCGCTGGCACTTGCCAAGATGTTGTCCAGCCCTCCTCAACAGGTGTCGGCATTGTCCACTTCTATCGATGTTCCTCCTCCGACTCCAATGAGTTCGGAGCCGGAGTTCGTTGGGGTTCGATTAGTGGAACCGTCGGCTCCGATGACTCTATCTCCTTCAGTTCCGATGTCGGCTCCGATCCCTTCGGTGGTGCCTTCCACCGAGGGATCTGGGCACCGGGTTTCCCTCATCGGCTCCGAGGGGTCGAGTGACATCAGACTCTTGTCCGACCCCGTTCTCCCTCTCAGAGCTTCAGCGCAGGTGATCTCGGCTCCTACATCGTCCATGGAGCCGTCTCCCTCGGTGCGGAGAAAGATTCCGATTTCTTTGGAACCGGAGCTTTCTCTTCATCGTGGCAGGGACGCCTTCGATGTCATGAGGAGTGTGCTGGCCACTGAGTCAGCTCCACTGTCGGCCCCACCGGCTCCTTCCCCTGTAGTGCCTGTGCCAACCTCTGCTCCTCCTCCAGACCCCAAGTGTAGGGAACCGGCACTCCAGAGCACCCCATTGGGTGTTTCCTCTTCTTCCGAGGCCTCCCCTGATCATTCAGAGGAGCCCCTTGTAAGAAGAAGTGCAAGAGGAAGCACATTGACTCCCCTGAGTCTGTCACTTCTGATACAGACTTAGATGATTCGCAAGGGTCCCTGAGATCCCCCTTTGAAGATGTTTCCTTCTCAGACATCCTAGAAATGCTTAAGCAGAAGGGGAACTGGAACCCCTAGCCCCTACTGAGGATGAGTCTGTATTTATGGATGCGTTCGGTTCCCGACCTTCCACCTCCTGGGTTTCTCCACCTTTCGATCCACTTATGGCAGTGGTGGATCGAAAGGCTTATTCAGCTCCAGATACAGTGGAACCAACTCCGAGGAGACCTGGCAAATTCATCACAGCACCCCAAGATAAGCAGTTCCTTACCAAAGGTGTTACTGTTGATGCCATGGTGGTAGCAGCAGCCACCAAAAAAGAGCTAGCGGAGACCTCTTCGTCTGTCCATCCTCATAACAAGGAGTCTAGAACCATGGACAGATATGGGAAGCGAATGTTCACTTCAGCGAACTTTTCTATGAGGTGACTGAACTACTTATGTCATTTTACCCGGCTTCAGAAGGATCTCCTTAAAGAGCTTGGAGATACCCTTCAAGATCCATCAGCTGAGGGGGTTCAAGCTAAAGTAGCTTCCCAGCTGGCGACGCTTAATTCCGTAGTTAACTCCTCCATGAGGCTCATTTCTTATGCAGCCGATGGTGCGAGAAGAGCCGCAGGTACGGGAGTGGCCCTTAGGAGGCATGCATGGATGTGGCTGTGTAATTTTGCGGAACCCTTTCAAGCGTCATTCACCAACACCCCCTTTGATGGTTCCTTTCTTTTTGGACTACAGGTGAAAGACACTTTGACTAGGTGTGAGCAAGAAGGAAAGACTCTCTCTGCCGTGGGAGTCCATTTTTCCACTCCTTCTAGACTATACCCCAAAGGTCAGAAGAGTGGCAAAATGTGGTTCCGAAAATCCCAGGGTGCCTTGCCTGACACACGTAGTGATTTTTCCTCCAGGGGCAGAGGGGGATACAATAACAACAGATGCCGCCCTCGTGGCAGAGGGGGTCCGCAGAACCAGGGCAACAGAGAATCCTTCTCTGATAAGCCCTTTCAGCATCCCTGAAGGGTTTCCTGGCTGCTCACCTCTGCAGGCAGTCAGGGGAAGACTTTCAGTATACCCAAAAGCCTGGCAAAATTTAACGCAAGACAGATGGGTACGGTCTGTTATATCTGGAGGTTACAAAATTCCCTTCTGTCAACCCCCCTTACTGTCAAGGAAATCCTTTCCAGATGTTCCACCCAATCTGAAGGACCAAGCAGTAATAGAAGTCTCAAAACTGTTAGAAAAAAAGAGTCATCCAGGAAGTCCCGGCAGACCAGCACGGATCCGGAACTTACTCAAGGTTCTTTTTGGCACCAAAAAGACAGGGGACTGGAGACTGATTCTGGATCTCAGCAGACTAAACAGGTCTGTACGAAGAACAAAGTTTCAGATGGTCATGCTTCAGTCCATTCTACCCTTTCTAGGTCAGGACAATTGGATGTGCTCGATAGATCTTCAGGATGTGTACTACCATATCAAGATGGACAGGCACTCTAGGGGATTTCTTCGCTTCTGGCTGGGAGCCAGTCATTACCAGTTCAGAGCTCTGCCCTTTGGTCTCACCACAGCCCCCAGGGTGTTCACCAAATGTATGGCAGTGGTCACGGCTCACCTGAGACGTCGAGGATTCCAGGTGTTTCCATATCTAGACGACTGGCTCCTCACTGCTACTACCAGGCATCAACTTCTACAAGCCAGGGACTGCACACTCACAATCTGGTACCAGCTAGGCATTACAATAAACTTAGAAAAATCTGCCTTGTTGCCCTGTCAATCTATCATCTACATAGGAGCAGACTTATACACAAGGAACATGTCCGCAAGGCTACCGCCAGAAAGGGTGGATACAATTCGTCAGCAAGTACAAATTCTAATGCAGAGGAAAAGAATCCAAGTCAGGTTCATCCTTCAAACTCTGATTTCCATGGCGGCAGCCATTCTTCTAATCCCACTGGCCCGCTTTCACATGAGGATCCTTCAGTGGCTTCTGTTCACACAGTGGTCTTTTCAACAGCTGCCCATGTCTCACATGATCATGATTACAGAAGCATGCAAAAGGCACCTTTCCTGGTGGATGGTCTCCTCACTAGTGACTCAGGGCAGACCCTTCATTCAGCCTCCTCCAGTAGCCACAGTGACCACAGACATCTCCCTGATAGGGTGGGTGGGGGCATTATCAGGGCAGGACAGTCCAAGGCACTTGGCAGCCTCACGAGTACCATCTGCACATAAACATCCTAGAAATGAGAGCCGTGCTCCTAGCATTGCAAGCCCTTCAGGACTCTCTTCCTTTTGAGACCATTGCAATTCAAACAGACAACATGTCAGTGGTGTGGTACCAGGTCCTACCCCCTGTGTCGAGAAGCACTCAGACTGTGGCAGTGGGCAATTTCCTCCCAATGTTTTCTGATTGTGACGCACAACCCTGGGAGGTCCAATGTCATAGCGGACAGGCTCAGCAGAGCTATCCTCATGCCTCACGAGTGGTCTCTGAATCAGGAAGTTGCGGATCTTATCTTCCGCAAATGGAGACAGCCTTGCTGCGATCTTTTTGCCACCCCCTTCAACAGCAAATGCAGCAACTACTTCTCCCTTTTTCCGCTTCCAGGTCACTCACTCAGAGAAGCTCTAGTCCATGATTGGCCTCAGGGACTTCTTTATTCCTTTCCTCCATTTCCCCTGATTCCAAAACTCATACAGAAAGCAATATCTTTGAGTTGCAAAATGATCCTCATTGCCCCCTGCTGGCCTCGACAGATATGGTTTCCGTTCCTGCACCATTACCTTCTCGATCAGCCCTGGACTCCGGATACGATTCCAGACCTATTGATTCATCAATCAGGCGGGTTGCATCAATCCCTCCAAACCCTCCAGCTCACAGCTTGGTTTCTCCACTTCCAACCTTAGCCAGGCTTCCTAGCATTTCCCTGGCTGTATGTGAGATTATTGTCTCCTCTCACAAGTCCACAACCAGAAAAACCTATGCTAGTAAATGGAAACGTTTTTCTTGTTGGGCAGAGGCTAGGAAGGTAGATCCCTTTTCATCCCCAGTCCGCGAAGTTCTAGAATTCCTAGCACAACTTTTTCATTCTGGGTCCGCTTCTGCTACAATCAGGGTTCAATTAGCAGCCATTTCTAACTTTCATGCCGGTCTGTCAAATTCAAACATTATGTCTCATAAGCTCTGTAAAGCTTTTTTGAGAGGGACCACTCTCCTTAGGCCCCCAGTGAGAGATCCCCCTCCTCCTTGGGACCTTAATCTGGTACTAACTTCCTTAACTCTGCCCCATTTTGAACCAGCAGCTTCCTGCCCTATTGTTTCTATCTTGGAAGACACTCTTTCTGGTAGCTATTACTTCAGCCAAACACATCTCTGAACTTCAAGCACTTTGTGTTCGTCCTCCATACTTGGTTTTTCATAAGGACAGGGTTGCTCTGAGGAATAATCCTTCATTTCTTCCGAAAGTCTGCTCAGAAAATAATTTAAACCAATCTATAGACCTTCCTGTGTTTTTCCCTAACCACACCAACAAGGCAGAGTACAAATTACACCAATTGGACATTCACAGACAATTGCGTTTTTACCTGTACAGACTAAGGAAATAAGGAAGTCGGACCAACTATTCCTTTCCTATGCTCTAGGCAAACAAGGTTTCCCAGTTTCCAAGGTGACCTTATCCAGGTGGTTGTCTCACACTATTACTTTCATTTATCAATTAAGGAACAAAGAGTTACTATCAAACTGAAAGGTCATTCTACTAGGGCATTGGCCACCTCTGTAGCCTTCCAATCTAGGTTGCCCGTGGATTCTATCTGTGCAGCTGCTATGTGGGCAAATCCTCATACCTTTATTTCTCATTAAAAGCTAGATATGGTCTCCACGAGCAGAGCTGACTTTGGTTCCACTGTTCTGAAGAGTCTGTTCCAATGAGCAGCCCAGGATTGTAGGTGCTAGGGACGCTGTCCCAACCAGCAAGAACGAAGGCGAGATAGACAACTTAACATAAAGAAGTTATGTACCTACCTTAGCATTCCATGTTAGTTGTCTTCATCTCGCTTTCTTTCCTGCATCCCAACCTCCATCCCCCTGTCCTATTGGACTGAGAGGAGTTCTGGTTTCACTGGCTGAGTGTTCTCTGCTTTGCTTCCTCTACTGACTTAGAGAGTATTACAGGTATAATCAACCTATTTGTATAGACAGGTTTATTCTCTGGCTATGTCTGGGGTTAGCTATTTCAAACGAGATCTGGGTAGCTATCGCTAGGCATCATGGTATAAGGGGTAGCCTTGAGCCAGTAAACAGCTTTTGAGCTATAGAAGATGGCCGAGTCAGAGCCAAGGATCGGCTCCAATCCCAGCCAGCAAGAAAGAAGGTGAGATGAAGACAACTAACATGGAACATTATGGTGGGTACATAACTTCTTTTTGTTGACCAAATGAGCTGTGGACCAAATGAATTTCGATCAAATGGTCTGTCAATCATATGAAGTAGACCCATACATATATATATATATATATATATATATATATATATATATACACACACACACACACACACATATATATATATATATATATATATATATATATATATATATATATATAGCTAGATATATACTTTTGAAAATTTAATTTTCAAATACAGTCAAGATTCGGAGAACTAGTTAATTTTACAAATATTTGCAGACTTTATGAACATAGAGATTAATAAGATATTTAACCTAGATAAGAAATTGTTCCCCAAATTATTGGAATTCTTAATATTTATCAGTAATAATGCAATGAAAAATAAAACCATATTTGTCACAAATTTATACAATTCTTAAAAGTAAGATTTCACATATTTAGACAATTCCTATAGAAACTTCTCCTCAAAAATTAATATTAAAGACTTCCCTGAGGAATACAAGAAAATACTATTAAAATCTACAGATAAAATGATATCTTCATTATATTGGAAACTTTTCACTTGGAAATTTTTACACAGAGCTTTTGTCGCTCCTAACAAAATTACAGATATGTATAAATCAACTATAATTAAATATTAGAAATGTGATTCTGAAATAATAGCTGCTTGGGCACATATGGTATATGAATGTGAAGACATCTCCCCTTTTTGGAAAGAAGTTAATAACTTCATTCAAACTTTGTGGTCAGATAGATGTAATATTTCTAAATCTGTAGTTTTATTTAATGCTCTGATTCTTGAGACAATTCCAAAAAATAAAGTGCCTCTTCTTTGGTCAATTCTTCATATAGTCAGAAAAGTAATTACTAAAAATTGGAAAAGTAAAGTTACCCCCCTCTAGTGTTGAATTTATTCTTCTTCTTCTTCTTCTTTCGGCTTTTCCCGGTTAGGGGTCGCCACAGCGGATCACCTTGTCCGCACATTGAATGGCAGTGGAGTTTTACGGTGTCGAGTTGCCAGCCCGGCGCCCAATCTTCCACAGAAGGCACACTCACACGCACACCTAGGGCCAATTTAGAGTGTCCAATCCACCTACAGCATGTCTTTGGGATGTGGGAGGAAACCGGAGCACCCGGAGGAAACCCACGCGACCACAGGGAGGACATGCAGACTCCGCACAGAAGGCACCCCAGCCGAGGATCGAACCGGAGAACCTCTTGCTGTGAGGCAGCAATGCTAACCACTGCACCACCGTGAAGTTCGCAGATGACTGCAAACTAGGAGCTATAGTCAAGTCCCCAAATGATGTGGACATCCTACAGAAGGACCTCACTGAGACAGATGCCTGGTGTCAGAGCCATGGCCTCAAGCTCAATGCCAAAAAGTGCAGTGTCATCCCCTTTGGTAAAACTCTGTACCCATGAACTACCGCATAGGCAGCAATCTACTTAACACCAAATGCATAATAAGAGACCTTGGGACCAGGTGGGCAGTAGTCTCTCCTTTGATAGTAACATTGCCACAGTAGTCAGGAAGTTCTTCTATGTGGCACACCTCATCATAAAAGGGTTTTCAACCAGGAAAAAAGAGGTTATTGTTCCCCTCTACTCATCACTCATTAGACCCAATATAGAGTACAAGCCCCTTTTGGAATGTACCTCACAAGACATCTGCAGCAGCTGGAAAGGCCACAGAAGTACCTCACAAAGGTGATTACTGGCCTCAAACAAATGCCCTACACTGACCGCCTCAAAAAACTCCAGCTTTACTCCATAGCATATCGCCTACTCAGAGGTGATCTCTCCCTAACATATAAAGCTATGTCAAACCCAGAGCTGTTGGACATGCTACACCTAAAGAAATCCCAATCCCTCCAAGCTACATGCTCTAGGGATCTAAACCTTGTCACCACAATAAACAGGACACGCTGGAGGGATAGATTCCTAACCCAGGGACTTCCTATACTCTGGAACAAGCTACCCATCTATGTCAAGCAAAGTTCTTCAATAGCACTCTTCAAGAAAAATCTTGATGAGTGGATGGGAAATAGGAAATATACCCCGGGGATCACTTCTGTGTCTCTGCTGAACAGTGGCACAGGAAAATAACTTTCTTGTGTGGCATAAGCTATGGTAGCTTGCTGGCTAGGCTTACGTAAGCCCTTGGGCCGATAGCCTAGTACCTACCTATGAACCTCTATGCATTTGTCATGCATTTTTTTCTGTTATTGACATTTATTTTTAGTGTCAAGCTTTTTTATTTGGAATTAGTTCCCCAGTAGTGGATTTCAGGCATTGGCTTCCTAGTGGAATTAGATCACAATCTGCCTTATAGACCAGGCAAAGATCACTTTTCAGTAATCTGTAAGGAACAGAATATAATGACATTAGCTGAAACTTTATGAGTAGTTTAAGTTTTCCATTCTTTTATAAGCCATTTTTGTGGCTTGTTCAAATGCTATAGAATGCATGTTGTATACAATAAGGGGGTCAACTCAGTTAGGTACACTGTGGTATAATTTCTTTGTATTGATTACACTTGGTTTTAGATTTAGGTGATCTACAGCAGGAGTCTGAAACTGCTGGACAGTGGTTGAGATGCAGCATCAAAACAAGTCCCAGGTGTCATAGTAAAAGTTTTTAAATTAATATTTGTATCTGGCTTACCCACCTCACAATTAATATTGTAAATTGTGTGGGAAGTGTGTCCTGCCACTTTGAGTGATTGCAGGACTTCCTTGTTGTCATGTGTGCATGTGCATATGCAGTAACACTGTTAAAAGAAGATGTACTGTACAGGTGAGACAGTGTTATTTTTCCTTGGGACAGCCTTCTCTTCCAGTCAGCATTTTTCTTTCTCCTCTCTGCTTCATTCATTCAGACTGTGCAGTGTCTCTGCACATTTCTGGGTCTACCTGTTCCTCCTTCCTTCTTCTTCCCCAACCTTCAAGTGAGCTGGAGACAGTGTGGCTCTTAGGGGAGCCTGGAGGGTGGTGCTGGCAACTGTTTCTGCTGCTGCTGCTGAGGCAGGGTTATTATGAATTACCCTTATTTCTCTGCTCTCCATCCCTGTATTCTTTGATAACATCCAAGGACTGCTCCCCTGTATGAATCATGCCTCGTCTCAGGGAGTGTCTTCAAATACCCTACCCCCTTGGCTGGGTACTTCCATCCCTCCCTGCCAGCTCCTCAGATGCCCAAACTACTAATCAAACCTAGGTCACCTGGGCTGTAGATCCTGTTTCATCAGAATATCTGATCTGACAGTTGGGTTCTGAGCTGCTGCACAGATCTCTATTTCTCTATTTTTGTACATAAAAAGGTTTATATACATAGTTGATATATCGAATTAGAGTAGGTAGTTATTATAGTTGCTATCATTGTTACTGTCACATTTATTTTTAGTGTATTCTTGTACTGTTAAAATGGATAAAACATTTAAAACTTGCACCAGCTATGGACATAAGATTCCACCCCAGGATGCACATGGTCCTTGTTTGGCGCCAGAGAATCTAAAGGTCAACTGCTCCATATGCAAGGACTTTGGTCCTAGATGTTTAGCAGGTAGAAATAATAAGTCAATAATTAAAGGACTTCTGACCAGTTATGTAGACAAGCTTGAAAAATGAAAACTAAAACAAGAACAAGGAGCCTGAAAAATGAAGGGCTGACGAACAAGGAGCTATAACTTCTCCAGAAGTGGTCATGAAAGAATCTTCCCCTCCACCAGCAAGGCAGAAAGCTCCAGCACTGGAGACTGCTGTTATCAAGGACATATTATCCACAAAGTCAAGTAAGTACTCTTCAGAGTGGAAATTGTTCCACTTCATGGGTACCAGTCCTTTGTCTACTTCTTCCTTCAAGACAATATGCTGTTTTAAAAGCATGTCAGAAATGGATTGGGAGCCAGTGATGAGGGCTTTTCTGTAGACATAGATGGAACTGGGCATCATTCAATCCAATCCACCTCTGTTACCAGAGCAATTTGGTTTGGTCCCCTCACCTCTTCTAGCTCTTCCCTGGTGTCATTTTCTGCACTGGTAGTCTCAGATCGAGCTGTCCACCCAGATCATGTGACGTAGATGCCAACAGTCCCACCTGTCTTAGTGCTGATATTATTGTATCTGACTTACTTGACTCTGGCTCCTTCATTGTTGAGAAGATTACTAACAAGAGAATGTGCAAAAGAAAACACATAAACTCCTCTTCAGAGTCATTTACTGCTGCCACTGATCTGGATAAAAGAGAAGTATCAACTCACAAATTGCAGATAATTATCTTTGCTCTGTACTGGCCTAGACAGATTTAGTTCTCTGAGTACAGATGCAGACTCTTCCCTGAAGGTGCCCCACCTAAGAAATGAACCAGTGACCCTCTTGCTATGAGGCAACAATGCTACTCATTGTACCATTGTGCCACTTTATACAATTACCAATAGACAGATTAGACAAATGCCATTTCACCTACGGCAGATCTTTGCAGTTTTAGAGGCAACAAGAGCACCTGGATAAAACCCACAGATAAAATGGAAGGACATTAAAAACGTCCCACAGAAGTAGCCACAGCCAAGACCTCAACTAGAAAACCAAGTACTGTGAGATGGCAATGTTACTCACTGCAGTATTGTGCCAATGATCATTGCTTTCACACACATGTTGTCCAGACTGCTAAAGGTAGCCAAATATTTTGTACATTCTGATATCTGATTATGATGGAAACAATTATATGGTACACTGCAATACCCAAATACACGCATATTTACTTAAGTCACAGCAATGATACATTGTGCGACACTGTTCTTGCTAAGCCAGATCAGTGTGTGTGCAACTACAGTCAAACAACAGCTGGGGTAGGTCACTTTTATCCACAGACTGCCCACACACTCAGCAGTTAAAATCATGTGGCTGACTGTGTACACCTCAGATATCTGTTAATATAAACATGGATACAGCAATATTTATTATGCTTGTTTCACATGAATGCACTGCACAGAAGCCACAGTAAAGTATGCCCACTTTACTTCACACAGGTGCACACTAGTCATGCAAAGCCAGATTAATGGTTGTTTAAACTGTGCAAGCATCAGGGTTAGTTACTGTTGTCGCACAGACAACCCCTGTACCAAGCAGTTATAGCCATTTTGTCAGCTGAGTATAACTCAGCTGCCTGACTGTGATTAAAAATGATAATGATCATGGTAATGTATTTTAACTTTGTTTCACAAAAACAGTAGTAAGAGTAAAGTACTGTATTCTAAGTTGCTTCACACAAATACACAATAGTCATTCAAAGTCAAAGTGATGAACTTTTAACTGACGAGAACAATATCAGTGTCTGTTACTTTTCATTTACAGACAGTCCTCATACTGAGTAGTTATAGTCACTTTGTTGCTTGCTTACACCTCAGATGGCCAGTTGTAATAAAAACACACAGTAGCCAGCCACAGTAATATATTCTAAGCTATTTCACACAAATGCACAGTAGTCTTGCAATACTGTGTACTGTTCATAATATCTGGTTGCTTGCTTGCTTGGAAATTAAAAAAAATAAAAAATACTTACTTCAATCCAGTCTTGGGTGAGCTGCACCCTGACCCTAGTATTATTTTGCAGATTATCACAATGCCACCAGCTATGGACTCATACTGATCCAGTGTTCAAAATATACAGACTTTCTGCTCAGTTCCATCCCTGATTAGACAACAAGTCAGGATTTTGTTGTCTAGGTTGGGATGGGACTGAGAAGAAAGCATGGAATTGAGAAGACTGCAACACTTTCCTTATAAGATCCCACAACTGCAGCTGTTTTAAACAGCAGCACTATTGCAGCATCATTTATTTATTTATTTCCCCTGGGAAAAATAAATAAATATGATCAAAAAGCACAATGGCTGAATTCCACCCTAGGTGACTGTCAGGTTTACATGTGCCTAAGGCCAGCCATACCTCAAGACATGATGTGAATGAAGATGGACTTTTTTCTACTTATTTCAAAACAACAGAAAAATGACAGCAAGGACCTTTTCAAGGCACTAGGCTAGATATACCCTCTGTCCTTATAATCTGCAGTCTCCATGTTACAGATGAGGAAGGTACAGTGTTAGCTCCTCAGTCTTTGGAATCGTGGATGTTCATCATAAGGATCACTGGTGCAGTATCATTCCTTATACATTAGGATAAGCCAAAGGCAGATGTCTGGTCTCCTGGATGAACTTCTAGGGTTGTAGCTGACTTTCTCAAAGCACATCTGGTTTTCTCACATATACAGTGAACATCAGCTTGAAGCTCAGCAGTAAAAGGGAAGACCAACCCATGCAATCTTCAGTTTTTTGACCACAAGATGTATACAGTCTTAAGGCCATTAGCTCTTTCCAATTAACCTCTAGATGATGATAATTATCTGAGTTTGGGATTTTTTCTTTTATTGTTTCTTTTGTATTGTTGTGGCTGCTGTTTATTACTATGTTTACTGTCTTTGATTTTCTGACTTTCTTGAAGATACTTTGCCTGAACTCTGATATCTCTGGCAAAAATCACCACCAATTAAGCACATGGAAAACAAAATATTCCAAAATATTACACTTCCTTGCCTTTTCTGCTTGTAAGACCATGATATCTTCTTGTGTGTAAACTGTAAAACTTTTAACAAAAATGGACTGTTGCATCGTGTTACAAATTTTAAGATCTTCTGGAGCACAATAAACTACTTATACTGAGCCATGAGTCACCTGTTCTTCCCTGGCAGATGAAAAACCTACAGTGATTATTATCTATATCAGTCAGATTTAACTCATCTACATATATTCCATGCAAGAACACGATGATGAGTTATTTCCACTCACTTTATTACACAAAGGCTTATGAACACAAAGAGAGTAATTTCAGAACTAAGCATACTTTAAATCAAATGAAGTGTACAACCTCCATTTAACCTCTCAGCTGTAGAAAAAAAAACAATCTGTGCCCATTTTCAACCAGGTTTTGAGAAAGTAAAGAAATTGGCTAAGAGATAAAGAATTATCTCCCCTCCTAGCTCATTTTATGTTTATTATGGGGCATAAAAGTAGTAAAAACAGAAATATGAATATTCTGCTATAATGCAGTAAACAGACTATAAAACTTGCATAAAAAAACGTAAAAGACAACCTTCATGGAAGGTACTAGTGAAATGTTTTGCAAAGGAAGATAAATATTGTAGCCTCCGGAGCATGATATCCTTAAACATGTAATAGAGCATTGTGACCTCTAAACTCATTTTTGGGAAAATACATAAATGTAGTAGAAATAGAGCCTCTTGTAAAAAATCTTTCTTTTAACAACCAAATTCCCCTTTAGGTACCACAGTCAGTTTAATACCAGTGTCCAGCCTTTTCCACATTTAGTTCCACCAGATAATAAGATTGTTCCTAAATGAAAAAAGATTATTTTAACAGATTCCTTCCATGGTATCGGTTGGACAACTGCCAATAAGTAAATTCAAATTAAAAGTGTAAGCAACATTTAATTCATTTTGTTGTGATTAAAAACATCATCTAATTTTGGTTACTTCTGTTAGTGAGGGGGCTGTCACCCTCTTTATCTCTGTTCCACTTTTAATACTACATAGAAGTGGGGTACTAAAAGTAGTGCTAACCCTTCTTACTAATGAATTTAGTTATAAATGGTCTATTGTGAACTGTTAATAAAGTTGAGCATGTGCAGTTCTGTACCCCGTGTAACATGCAATTATGCAAATTACTATGTGTAATTTGGTACCAGATTTAATTCACATTCTCTGCATTCAGTAGCAAATATAAAAGGAAATGTGCCCAAGGAAAAAGCACCATCTAAGGAAAACGGGGAGACTAAAAACTGATAAGATTCTGTGGGCAGGGAGCATGTAGCCATAGAGATCCAACAAACCCTAAATGAGTGTGAAAACATCTGATCTGATTAGGCGCAGCCTTGTCTGCTCTTGACCCATTGTTTGCCATGTATTCACCTGTCTTAATCTTTTTAGTGGCAGATAGTGAAACTCCAGCAATGCAAATAAGCCAGACTTCAGTATTTTCTGTAGTTTTACCAAGGCTGGATGTGGATTTCTGGATGTCCATCAGGGGTACTAGAGCTGCATAAACAAGTTATGGAACTGATGTTGTCCTTCATTCTTCCTGAACTTATGGGTTACAGATCTGACCTTGGAACTGACTCTGCTGCATTTCACAGACTTCCAATCCAACTCTTGAGCTCCTCCCTCTACCCATAATGCCCTAGTCCATCCCCACTACTTCAGATCTCATTTGCCACCGTCTTGTATGGACATGGATCCACTGTCATAGCATTTTGGGTTGTATAATAAGTGTTTTTGACTATTAAAACCACTTCCTTTTCTGGTTAACTATTTACTTCATAAGTTCCTCCCTCTCAGTTCAGTTTATTCCATCAGTTAGCTCTCTACCTTTTTCAAGGTAATGTTCACATATTATTGTTGGTACCTCCCTTTAAATATATTTACCTTTTCTATCCCTCTTTCTTACCCAGATAAATAGGGTATTGTGAGCTACCATTGTTGGCAGTCCTTCATTCAGTAGTCATAATTTACCTTAAAAAAAATAGTTATAATTTACTTTGTTTTCTGTCTTCTTTTCTGTTCTGATAATTGATAGCTAATATTGCTGAGAAGCCTACAGGTTTTAAAAATGCACTTCCTATGGGCACAAAATTTCGAACTTGGACACCCACAGGAAGTGCATTTATTGTTTGGGAGCAGCACATCTGGGTATGAATTGTACCATTTGTGCCGCATTTAACTCCAAGGCTATTGTGGACAGAAGAAACAAACTTGTCCTAAAAGGATTATTACCTCTTCTTCTTCTTCCTCCGGGGGTCATCCCCCAGCAAACCACTCAAGGCTCCGTCAGAGGGTAGGAAATGTTCTCCTCCAAAGTCTCTGAAAACTTCATCTTCGGAGACCACACAAAAAATTTGAAGATGATTGGATCCATGTTCGTCAGATCCAAAAAGAAAAACTACGGACCCTAAATCTTCAGATCTGATAGTTATGTCAGCCTGTCCCACTGTCCAACCTATGGATCCGAAACCATCGGATCCCATACCTAGCACTTCATATATGCCAAGAGCTCATTTACCTGAGTTCATGGTTGACCTTATTGCTCTTAGGCTGCACTCTCCACTAATGCAAACCCTGAGAAAACACTCCAGACCTCAGTCTACTATATAATCTGTCAGGTCCTCCAGGAGTCTTAAAGTTAAAGAAATAGAAACTGAGGTTATGGAATTATCTGCAAAGTGAAGGATTTAGTGTAGAAAATCTAACTCTGATAGCATCACAATAGGATAGAGCAATGGATCCACAAATTAAGAAGAAACCAGTGGAGCGGGAAGCATTTGATCAATTGCCATATGAAGATACTTTGGAGCCTTCCATAGGAAACCAGTACAAAAGTTCAGGTGGAGTTGCACAGCAATGGAAGGAACAGGAAACTGTGGTAACTCTGATGCAGTCAATGTTGTAGAGTGATAGGCCAGTGAGTTCCCATATGAAGGAGTAACAGATGATACAGGATGAAACTGAAGAGAATATGTCACAGGAAGATGCTCTGGAACTTTCTGTAGAATGCTCGCAGGAAACGGAAAACACATAATGTGCCCTCAGTTTAGAAAAAAAAAGATCTAAGAGAAGAGTTGCTTAATTTAATAGAAATGGACTGACATATTAAGATCAATGGAAGAAATAGACTACATAAGGTCAATAACACCAAACAAGTTAGAAGTTTGATAAAACAAATGAATATAGTATTTAGGACTGTTCATAGAGATTCATGTGATATAACAGAAGTAAATAGGATATATTACTGTGCAGCTAAATTAAACGGATAAAGTTTTACCACAAAAACACAGGGCAGTAAGGAAAAAGAAGGGGAGAAATCAAATGGCATCATGGAAGTATCGAATAGAGAAAACTATAAAGCAATTAAGACAAGAAGCATCACTATTAGAAGAGTATTGAACAGGGAACAGATAAACAAAAATACTCAGAAAGATAGATATCATAAAAGCAATGTGCAGTATCGGAACAGATCAGGATCTATCATGCACTATCGCAAGTAGTAATCTAAAAATATCAGCACAAGCAGAAAAGCTTAGAAGATATGCAGATAAATATAAAGGAAAAGTACAAAATAAGCAATTTATTGATGGCCTAAAAAAGTTTTATAGGGAATTGGGAAACAAGGCAAAAAGAATTGAAACACCACCAAAAAAAGAAGCAATATGTATGAAGATTCTGTGGAACATAACAAAGATTCTAAATGGATAGAAGAAGTAAAAGAAAGAAAGAAAGAATAAGAAATTCAAATGTACAGGATATGAAATGGGATGAAGTAACAGAGAATTAGAAACACAGTTAAGAAAAGCTTCTAATTGAAAAACCCCCGGCCCAGATGCAGTACCTAACTTCTGGCTAAAAGTATTAATGTCTTTAAATTAATATTTAGCTATGAGTAAGAACTATTTATATGCACACTTGAAACAGACCCAAACCTGGTTAACAGCAGGAAAAACAATACTCCTACTTAAGAGTGAATCTGCAAGCTATCCTGAAAACCGTAGACCAATAACTTGCCTTCTGGCACTATATAGACTTCTTCTTCTTCTTCTTTCGGCTTTTTCCCGGTTAGGGGTTGCACAGTGGATCACCTGTCCCCGCTCATGACTGGCAGTGGAGTTTTACGGTGTCAAGTTGCCAGTTCGTTGCCCAACCTTCCACAGAAGGTGCACATATGCACGCACTCACGCCTAGGTCCAATTAAGAGTATCCAATCCACCTACAGCATGTCTTTGGGATGTGGGAGGAAACCGGAGCACCCGGAGGAAACCCACTCAACCACAGGGAGGACATGCGCACAGAAGGCACCCCAGCCAAGGATCAAACTGGAGAACTTCTTGCTGTGAGGTGACAATGTTAACCGCTGCACCACCATGGCTACCCTTGGCAATGTATAGACTATACACTGGAATTGATGCCGACAGAGTTTATAGTCCTTTAGAAGAAAACTCAGTCATAGCAGTACAACAAAAGGGTAACAAAAGAAAGGCATATGGAACAAAGGATCATTTGGTGTTAAAGTAATAATGGAAAACTGTAAAAAGGAGAAGAATCTATGTATGGCAAAGATATACATTAAAAAAGCATTTGACAGTATCCCACATTCATGGATAAAAGAGTACTTAAAAATGTATAAGATGCACCCTACACTGATTGATTACATTACAGCAGCCATGAAACAGTGGCAAACCACTTTTCAGTTAAGACATGATAAAGGGCAAATTATTATTCCAAGGATAAAAATTCAAAGGGGGATATTCCGGGGTGACTCTGTTACCGATGCTCTTTTGTCTTGCCCTTAATCTGTTAAGCTGTCTACTTAACAGATTAGATCATGGCTACAATTTGGTTCCCAGAAAACAACAAAGTGTAAAGACTTATCATTTTCTTTTTGTGGATGATTTAAAAACTGTATAATTCATCAGATGAGGAGCTAAAAGCACAACTGCAAGTGGTCAAAACTTTTTCAGATGGTATAAGAATGTCATTTGGTCTTGATGTGCAAAAGCAACCTTTAAACCGGAAAGTTGCAGCACCAAGAAAACATCAGTTTGGGACAATAATTTGACATAAAAGAACTTGAGCAAGAGGGAATGTATAAATATTTGGGAACTGATGAAGGCTCTGCAACAAAACATAAACAAATGTGAATAAAACTTAGTAAGGAATATTATAGAAAACTAAAATTAACACTGAAAACAGCATTGGCATCTAGGAACAAAGTACAATCTATAAATCAGTTTGCTGTTCATGTACTAACTTACAGTTTTGCAGAGATTGACTGGCTCCAAAAAGTGGTGGATCAGTTGGAAAGGAAAACGAGGATACTTTCTGCTTGTCAAATGATTTGTGGAGTCTGCATGTCCTCCCCGTGGGCGAGTGATGTTTAAAGACATGCAGGTAGGTGCATACGTGAATAGGTGTGCCTTCTTTGAATTTTGGGTGTTGGGCTGGCAATTCGGCACTGTAAAAATCCACTGCCAATCATTAGCGGACTGGAGTTCTGCTGTGGCGACCTCTAACCAGGAAAAGCCAAAAGACATTGTTTGTTTATAGTGTATACCAAGATTATATATTCCCTGTTCTGAAGGAAGTATGGGCCTTCTTGAAATTGATTACATGTATATATCTGCAATCGTAAGACTGCATACATATCTGCTGACCTCACAAGACCCAAATATAGTGAAAGTTTTAAAACATGAGGAGAATAAGTCTAAGATGACCTCCTTGCTTAGTTTAGATGAAGCATATCAATGTCAAGCGGGAATGGAAATCAAATCAGAAGTAGATTAAGAATCAGGCAGCAACTGAATGTGCCAAAAAACATTAAGAACAAATATCAGGAGAAGGATCAGATGAGAAGACAAGAAATGTGGAAAATGTATAAATATTGTTGCAAGTATGGAAAACTCTTGGAACAGCCTTATGTTGATCAGGATTGAACACAGGAATGGTTAAGGAGAGGTGAATTTAAACCAAAAGAAGAGGTTAATATTGGAGGCCCAAGATATTGGACTATGTGCATGTTGGTTTACAATGTCCATTAAACATGTGGGAGAAACAGACAAATGTAGGTTTTGTAAAACAGAATTGGAAACAGTTGCACATCTTGTGGCTGGTTGTGATGTACCAATGGCAGAAGGGCTGTATACTGAAAGGCATAATAATGTGGCAAGATTGTTACATAGGGTATTGTGCAAACATTATAATATTGAAGTAGCTGAAAAACACTGGAAAAATTAGCCACAAGGCATTATAGAAAATGATGCCATTTGGATCACATGAGATCACCCATTACCAACAGTTAAAAGAAAATAGATATGAGAAAAACAGCTCTACTTTGGAAACTCGAAGTTTCAAAACTTCAGACTTCATATGGTCAAGACCATAAGATCGAAGTTTTGAAACTTTGAAAAATGTAAATGGAAATTGCCGTGCCGAATGGAAAATTTACTGTTCTCTTCACTGTACTGTGATCGCAGAGTTGGTATATTTAATTAGCAGGGTTGTGGGGGGTGCAGGGGGCCTTGCCCCCCTGCATAAACATAAAACAAGTTTGTTTTTATTTTTTTATTGAAGTTTCGAACTTTCAAAACTTCGATGTTAGGATCTCAACCCTATGGTCGAAGTTTTGAAAGTTTAAGCTTCCAAAGTAGATCCAAGGAAACCATATGTAGTAGTCCATGAAAGGAAGACAAAAGTAGCATTGATCACTGAGGCAGTTGGGGGATGCTTGTGCTTGGATCCACACACCTGGGCTGCTATAACAAAAGATTCTTGGGTGCTAAAAATAATATCCAGAAATTACATTTTGCCAAACATTTTTTTCCAAACCAAGAAGCTTCCCAACATTCCACCTAGTCGAAGAGAAGCTGCTGCTCAAGAAATTCAGAAGCTACCTGACAAAAGAGCCATCCAGGAGGTCCCACCAGACAAGGGAGGATTTGAACTTACTCAAGGTTCTTTTTGGTACCAAAGATGACAGAAGACCGGGGACCAATTTTGGATCTAAGCAACCTCAACCAATTTGTAAGAAAATTGAAGTTCAGAAAGGTTACTGTTCAGTCCATTCAATTTCTGTTGCACAAGGATGATTGGATGTGCTCAGTCAGTCTTCAGGATATGTACTTCTTCTTCTTCTTTCGGATTTTCCCAGTTAGGGGTCACCACAGCGGATCACCTGTCCGCTCATGATTGGCAGTGAAGTTTTTACAGTGTCGAGTTGCCAGCCTGGTGCCCAACCTTCCACAGAAGGCACACACATGCACTCACGCCTAGGGCCAGTTTAGGGTATCCAATCCACCTACAGCATGTCTTTGGGATGTGGGAGGAAACTCATGTGACCACAGGGAGGACATGCAGTCTCCGCACAGAAGGCACCCCAGCTGAGGATCAAACCAGAGACCCCCTTGCTCTGAGGCGGCAATGCTAACCTCTGCACCACCGTGGCCACCCTTCAGGATGTGTACTATCACTTCAAAATAAACAGATGCTCCCAAAGACAGTTGTGCTTTTGGATAGGAGTCAGTCACTATCAGTTCAGAGTCCTGTCCTTTGGACTCACCACAACCTCCAGGGTGATTACTAAGTGTATGGCACTAGTAGCAGCTCACCTGAGAAGCAAGGATTCTGAGAGTTTCCATATCTAAATGACTGGCTTCTCACCACCCCAACCATGCATCTCCTAGAACAGACCAGTGACTATTTGCTCCAAATTTTCTAATCACTAGTCATACAGTCATTATTCCCAAATCCAAACTGCTACTAGTGCAGAGCCTGGAGTTCATTGGTGCTCATCTAAACAGAATAAATCAGATTCCTTCTTTACTTCCTCATCATATATGTAGGTTCAAATTGTTTCCCATCCTACTCCTCCCACCAGACTTATTCTTCAAGCCTTGGATTCCATGGCAGCATCGATAGTATTAGTCCCATTAGCACTACATGTGTGTTCTTCAGTGGACTGTAGCTGTTCAGTGGTCTATTCAACAGCCCCTATCCTTCCCAGTCAAACTTACTCCAATATGCAAAAATCATATTTGTGGGTGGATCCAGTTAGATGACATTTACATAAGTCACCCCTTCATTCTATCACCCCCAGTAGCCACAGTGACCACGGATGCCTTCCAACTGAGATGGAGGAGGGCATTTCTTGGAAAGGATCCAAGGCATGTGGTCCCCCCAGAAACCAATTTGCAAGTCAATGTCCTGCAGATGAGAGCAGTCCTACTAGATTTGCAGGCATTTCAAGAAGCTCTGCCTCTAGGAACCATTGTGATCCAATCCAACGACATGTTTGTGGCTTCATACATAGGTTCATAGGTTCATACTAGGCTATCTGCCCTGGGGCAATTATAAGCCTAGCCCGATTCTGTATGGCTTATGCCACCCCTTGATTTTGAGTATACTGTGCCCTTTTTAAGGTTTAGTTTACTGTGCCTCTGTCTAATAGTGACACGGGAGTAATTCCTGGGACAAACCTACGATCCCCCGTCCACCTATCGAGATTCTTCTTGAAGAGATTCAGTGAGGTGCTCTGCCTCACATGAACTGGAATTCTATTCCAGAGCAAAGGGAGCCTCTGGGTTATGAACCTGTCCCTCCAGCAAGTTCTATTTATTTCTGTGCTGAGGTTCAAGTCCCTCAAGCGTGTGGCTCTAAGGGATTTAGATTTACTGAGGTGGAGCATGTCCATTAATTCTGGATTTGACATAGCTTTGTATGTCAGGCATAGAGTGCCTCGAAGTAGGTGGTATGCAACTGAGTAGAGCTGGAGTTTTTTTAACCGAGCAGCATATGGCATCTGTTTGAGACCCTAGATCCTCTTGGTGAGATACTTTTGGGGTCTCTGTAATTGCTGCAGGTGTCGGGTAAGGTACATCCTAAAAGGGGCATTGTATTCTATGATGGGCCTGATGAGGGATGAATAAAGGGGCACGATTACCTCTCTTGATCTAGATGTGAAACCCTTCGTGATGAGGTGGGCTATGTAGAAGGTCTTTCTAACCACTTTGGTAATGTGGTTTTCAAAGGAGAGATTGCTATCAACTTGGGTCCCCAGGTCCCTAATAACTTTTTCTGTACTTAATGGGTTTCCACCTATGTGGTAATTTGTGGGCACATTGTTTTTGCCAAAGGGTATGACTATACATTTTTTGGCATTTAGCTTTAAACCATGGCGCTAGCACCAGTTATCTGTCTCTGTGAGACCTTTTTGAAGGATGTTTGTGTCAGCTGGAGAGTCGATTATGGCGCCCAGTTTGCAGTCGTCTGCAAACTTGGTGAGCCATAGTCCTCCCACGTTTGCCTGTACCTCGGAAAAGTATATACCGAACAAGAGTGGTCCCAGGACAGAACCCTGTGGGATGCCACTTGTGACCGGTTTTGAGTCTGACATGGCTCCAGCAACTCTCATTCTGTGGGTTCTATCTTTGAGCCAGTTTGCAACCCATCTTGTGACATAGGGGTTTATATTTAAGCTGGATAGCTTATCTATGATGCCCGAGTGGGGTATTGTGTCAAATGCCTTTGCAAGGTCCAGATAGGCTGTGTGGACTACCTTCCCTTCATCTATGGCTTTGGTGACTGTTTCGAAGAAGTCACCCAGGTTCAAAAGGCAGGATCTGCCCTTGACAAAGCCGAACTGGGTAGGATCTAGTGTCTGTAGGTCCCCAATGTCTTTGTTTATGAGCTCCATGATGATCCTCTCCATAGCCTTGCAGACTAAGCTAGTCAGGCTTATGGAGCGATAGTTTCCAGGGTCCATAGAGGCTCCACCTTTGTGGAGTGGGACCACTGTTGCTGTACGCCATTCTGTGGGCACATATCCTGTAGTGAGGCTGAGATTGTAAAGCTGTTTTATTTGAGGGATTAGTTCCTCTTGGAGTTCATGTAGGACACAACCTGGGACGCCATCTGGCCCCATGGAAGCAGTGTTTTTTGCTTTGGAGAGGGCAGCCTTGACCTGAGCATCAGAGATGTTTGGGAGGCAGCCCTCTGCCGGGATAGATACTTGCTCTTTTGGGGGGGAGGGGGTGGAGAAGTTTGCACTGAACCTGTCTGCCAAGATATTGGCGATGTCTGTGGGTTCAGTGTATTTTTTGTCGTTTAGAATCAACTCAGAACAAGTCTGGGAGTTGCATCCCAGGTTCCTAACATAACTGAAAAAAGCCTTATGATTGTCTTTGGTGTCCTGTGCAATTTTTCTCTCGAAGCTGGCCTTGGAGGATTTTATGAGGGATCGTAATTTTTTGCTAGTACTGATCAGAGATGCCTTCCCTATTAGGGATTTTGCTCTATCATGTAGTAGCTTCCTCCTTCTGTTGTACAGTTTATTTATGGCAGGGGTCCGCCAGACTGGATGCCTGCCTTTGGATGATTGGGTCTTGGTTTTGTTTGGGATAGCATGATCCATGCATTCCTGGAGATGTCCGTAGAATGCGTTTATATAGGATTCTGCAGTTTGGGCCGTAGTTTCCACTGGCCCTGGGGCCTTGAAGGATTCCACTTTGGTTTTGAGAAGTGAGAAGTTCGCTTTTGAGAAGTTTTTCACTGTGGTTTTCTGGTCTGGGGGTGGGGTCGGGATGTGGACATCCAGTAAAATTAATTTATGGTCTGATCTTACCAATGAGGGATATACTTCTGGTGTGGAGCATAGAGTCCCCATGTTGGTAATGATCAGGTCTAGTATGTTGTCCCTCTTGTGGGAGTGGTGACTAGTTGTTCCATAGCATTTGAGTTTATAATTTCCAGGAACCTTTGGGCTAAGGTGCTGGGGCTTGAGTAGTGCTCCCAGTCAATGTTTGGGTAGTTGAAGTCACCCAATATAATGGTGTTCGGAGAGATCTTCATGTTCTCCAATGTTTTCAGGAAAGCCGAGTGGGATTCCTGACTTTGAGAGGGTGGTCTGTAGGATGCTATAAACTGAAAAACAGTCTTGCCCACTGTTACTTGCACATGGATGGTCTCTGATACTTCGTGCAATGCCACTAACCTGGAGATGTGGATATCCTTGATAAATATGGAAACTCCCCCTCCTTTTGTAGTTCGGTCCGGGTTTTGGGGCCGAAAAGCATGATATGAGGTATAACCTGGTAGTGCTGGTGTGCTCTCTGGAGCCTTGAACCAGGTTTCTGTCACTACACAGATATCGATGTTCTCCATACTGAGGAGAGCTTCGAGTGAGTGCATCTTGAAGTTAAGACTTCTGGTGTTAAGCAGCATTACCCTTAGTTTCTTGTTCCTTGTGCTGTCTGTGGGGGTGGGTTTGACTTTTGAGCCTTGCCTAAAAAAGGCACTATGGGGGTGGCAAGAGCCTTTGCCAATATCCAAAAGCCCAGTGGTGACAGGTGCAAGCCATCCCTAGCGAAGCAACATGGCTTGTCGAGCATGTCATCCCAGGCTGACAGACACTGGATCCCCTTTGAATGACACCAAAATTTTAGCCATTTGTTAAAATCAATCATTTTGTCTTTGTACTGTGGCATCATTCTAGGTGAGGGTAAGATGCTGCTCAAGGTCAGGGTCATACCAGCCTGGGCTACATGATCAGAGAGCTCCTCTATGTCTCTTTTCATGTAGTCCGGGGAGGTACGTCTCAGGTCATTCACACCAGTATGTACAATGACTGAGTCATATTTGTATTTGCTTTGGAGTGACCTGAGTGCTTGCGTTATGTGGCGGATCCTAGCACACGACACGCAGCTCACCGTGACCTTCTCTTTATTCAGCCTGGTGAGCGGGACATCAGTGTGTCTGACAATAGAGTCACCTATTACAAGAGTATCAGGTGTGTTATTCAGCCTTAAGGGCTTTGGCTGCTTGCCACACTGACTTTGTGGGCTATGTGTTGTGCGAGTTTTGTTTTGAGGTAGCGTTTGCTTGGATGTCTGCTTTGGAGGTCTCTGTTGCTTAGGTAGATTTTTATTTAGAGCCTCCGAGTATGTTTTTGTGTATTTATGTGTTTGGTTCGCTGATGTGGTGGGACTATGTGATACTGGAATTGTGTTGTGTGAGGTTACCTTCTCCTCCTGACTGGTTACACCAGTTTTGAGATGAGAGAGCTCAGCCTCCATTTTGGCTAAATAGTTGCATCTCTCACATATATTTGAACCTGTTTGGAGGAGGAGAGGGTTGTCCGTGTACATGAGACAGTTGTAACATTGCCTCAAAATTCCCAGATTCACCAGCTGGACTGGAGAGGAAACCATTGACTGACCTTTGGACATGCTAGAGTAATATAGGGAAACTGAATTTAAGACGGACCAATAGAGGACAGGGTAATCGTAGAGAGTATAAGAGTAAGTAGTGCTTATGGTTTAATAGTGCTAACTTGTAGGATTACTTAATTGGACCTGTGAAGGGCCTTAGAATGAGAATATGGTGTTTAAATTGAGAGATAGAGCAGTTCTAAGGGAAAAAGTGAAGAGCAGACTTTGTGGAGCCAGGAATAGTTTAAACCCAATTAGGCAGCGCTGCCCGCTGTTGCGCTATGCACAAAAACGTGCAAAACCACGCAAAAGAGGGTTTTAAGAGAGGAGTTAGGAATTGACCCAAAATGGCCAATAAAACTACAGTTTCAAGTCAGTAACCACTCCCACAGGGGCAGGCAGGCTGCTCAATGTTTTTCACTGCCACTGATCAACAGAGAGACTTCCCTTTAGCCCAAGCAAAAAATGGCCTCCAAGAAACTTACAAACAGTTCAAGAACAGCAAGCCTGTAACTGAACTCAGAAAAGTGGGAAAAAAGCAAGATTTTTTTTTTTTGTTTTTTTTGTTTTTTTCAGAGATAGCAGAGGTTCACAAGTATCAACACGTTATAACAGTGCAGTAAATGACCCCACACAAGAGTGCTTGGCCAAAGACAGATAAAATGCAAGTTTTGAGAAAAAAACAATTTTAAAAATAAGTGCAAACAGGAAATTCAGTAAACAGCTCTAGGTTGTGCTCTAAATACAGTTACTAATGCAGAAATCAAGTTTAACAAGCCAGAAAATGCTCAAAATAGGCGGCTGTGCAGAAAAGCTTAGCAAATAAACAGAGGAAAAATACTTAAAATCTCAAAAGTGGCTCCTTTCTTCTCTCAGCGTTTTCTCCTCTTGGTGGGTGCTTCACCAACAGCCAACAAGCCTGAAAAGATGCCAAAACCACGAGGCAACCAGGTTTTAAGAGAGGAAGATGAAGGAGTTAGGAATTGACCCAAATGGCCAATAAAACTGCAGTTTCAAGTCAGTAACCACTCCCACAGAGGCAGGCAGGCTGCTCAATGTTTTTCACTGCCACTGATCAACAGAGAGACTTCCCTTTAGCCCAAGCAAAAAATGGCCTCCAAGAAACTTACAAACAGTTCAAATAACAAGGGGGAACTTGATCTTGCCCCCTCTGCCAAGAAGCTATGAGAGTGTGGAAATGGGTGATCTTATCCAACCGCTCTCTAGTAGCAATGCACATTCTGGGAAAATCCAATGTACTAGCGGAGAAACTCAGCAGGTCCATTCTGATTCCTCACTAGTGGTCAATCAATCATTCAGTAGCAGAGAAAATTTTCCATCACTGAGGCCAACTTTGCTGTGATCATTTTGCTTTTCCCCAAAACAACAAATGTAGTAGGTACTTTGCCCTGATCCCTCCTTGGGGGAGTCACCGAGAGATGCTCTAGTCCATGTTTGGCTCTCCTGTCTCCCTTACGCCCTATCCCCCAGTACCTCTGATTACAAAATTCTTACAGAAAGCCAGCCAGTTGAAGAGGTCGGTTATCCTCATTGCCTTCTTCTGGCCTGGCCAAGTCTGGTTCCCCTTCCTTTGATCTCATCTTCATTATCTTCCTTGGATACTGGATCCCAGTTTAGACCTTCTGTCACATCCATTTGGGGTAAAACATCCCAATATCCCAGACCTCAAACTAGCCACATGGTTTTTCCAGTTCCATTAATAGCTAGACAGCCCAGGCTTTCTTATCCAGTACACAATGTACTTTTATTGCCACAAAAATACTCCACTAAGAGGATTTACAAAAGCAAATGGGAAGTATTTTCAATATGGGCTCCGAAAAATGTCATTGATCCCTTTACTGCCCCTATTTGTGCTGTACTGGACTTTTTAGCTTTTCTTTTTAAAGAAGGTGTTAGTTTTTCCAAAATCAAAGTACATTTGGCAGCCATATCAAGCTTTCATTCAGGAGACAATGATTCTTGTTTGGCTGTTTCCCAACTATGTAAGACTTTCCTGAAGGGCACCTTCCTGCTTAGACCTCCATTGAAAGATCTGTCACCTCACTGGGACTTAATGGTAGTGCTTCAAGGTTTATCTCAACAACCCTTTGAACCGTCAGCAAAAACTGACTTAAGGTTCATGTCTTGAAAACAGCTTTTTTAGTTGCTATTATTTCAGCTTAAAGGATTTCCGAACACCAGGCTATTTCATCAAAAGCTCCTTATACTGTGTTTCATAAAGACAGAGCTGCCTTATGAACCAATCCTTCTTTCCTGCGAAAAGTGGCTTCTGAGTCAAATATAAATCAAACCATTCACTTACCAGTCTTCTTCCCAAAAATTTTAATCAAGGGAGAATACATGCTACATCTTTTAGATGTGCATAGACAGCTACATTTTTACTTACACAGAACAAAAGATTTCAGAAAAACAACCAGTTTGTCTCTCTTTCACCTAGTCATTTGGGTTCTTCAGTTTCTAAAGTTACATTGGCCAAATGGATACTTAATTGCATTTCCTGGATATATTCTCAACAAGGCCTTCCCCTATCAAAACCACCTAAGGCCCATTCTACTAGATCTATGTCCTCCTCATCTATATTATGGTCTAGAACTTCCATTGATAATATTTGTGCAGGAGCCACATGGTCTAAGGCTCATACTTTTATTACTCATTACAAATTGGAAATAATTCCCAGAAGAAGAGCTGCCTTTGGTTCAGCAGTACTCTGAAATATCCTTCCGTGAGGGCCACCCAAGATTTACCTAGCTGGTGACTCTGTCCCATGTGTTGAGGAAGAATGAAAAGGACAACATCAGATATTAAAGTTATGTAATCACCATAAGTAGGCATCTGCATTGTCCATTTTCATTCTTTCTCAACCCCCCATCCCCCTTCCTGTCAATTTCTGGATTGACGTGATGGAGTTTTGGAACCTGTAGATGTTCTTCATGTTTCACTGTTGCAGTCATCACATTAGGGTTATCCCTGCCAAGGTAGCCCTCGGCCGGCCTGAATACCAGAGGCTTAGTATTTCTGTGTCGGTTGCTGTCGCTTCAGGACTGACGTCAGGTCATCAGTAGTATAAAGTAAGGCAGCCGATGCCATAGCATCAGTCTTTCTTATCATGGAGCTCGAAGCAGAAGCAGTTCGCATGAGTGCCGGTCGGCCGCTACCTGAGTTTCGTCTTCTGAACTGAAGCTGAAGTCTTCTAAAGCAACGTACCCAGTTGGGGATCCTTTTATCTTGCACTAACCGATGTCAGAAAAAGTTAACAATTGTCTCGCTAATGGAAAGCAAATACCACACCAAAACTTTCATTCTTACTGTGTCACTTGCTTAGGCCCAGATAACGACGTTCCCCACTGTCGCTTTTGTGCTTTGTTCAAAGCCAGAACTATATGTCATTGGGCCTTTATTGTAGCTTGATATTTTCGCTTACAGTCCTCGAATTCCGATATGGCTTTGGTAAGCCATTCGACAGCAGATCTTCCGAAGAAACATAAGGATACAGACAGAGACAGACCACACAGGTCCAAACCTACCGACGACGCTTCCGTTAAGCTAGTCGTCAGCTCTCTGGTCCTCAGTGAGGTGCTTTCGCAGCCCCTGATGCCCACTTCTGTGGATTCGCAGGCCGATACTGAGACCCTTTCGGAGTCTGGTATGTTGCAAAACTCTTCTTCGACTAAGTATCCTGTGGTTGTCTCTCCCTTGGATGGGTCTGGAGCCACTGGGCAAGCACCAGCTTCTGAGGAAGTACTTTGCACTACCGATTCTAGACACAAACTGACGACTTCTTTTGCATCTACCATTCTGTCAAAAACTACAGAGTTTCTAAGGCCCAGGGTACAAACCACCCCCAAGAAACCGAGACCCAATCTCAGGCACCTGCTTCCTTGCCTCAGTCTCAAATGCTTAAAATGGTGGAAGACCTTATCATGCTGATCAAGGGAAGCCAAGCTACCCCTTCCAAAAGAAAAAGAGATCTGTCCCCAGTAGTTTTGTCTGAACAGGAGTCTGATGACGCTGATGCATCTGAATATGAAGACATAAAACCCCTCTCTGCTTATGAGGATTCTGATGCAGAGGACTCCATTCCTTCAGCCTCTCCCCCTGAGGACTTTTCATTTGGGGAAACCCGTCATACCTTAAGAGGGCATTTCCAATAGGAATGTCAGGACTACCCTCAGTCTAAAAAGCGACTCAGGGAATTCTTAGATCTTCCACAGCCCAGACCCCTGGCCATTCCCCCAGTCCTGGATGTTGTGGATGATGTTTTCCAGGAATCCAGTTTGACTCCTGACACCCTCCCTCCTGTACCCAGAAAACCTGACGGGTATTACAGAGTCCCTGACTCTCAAGGATTTCTTTTTAAAAATCCTGCTGCTGACCCTGAGGTAATTTCTCAAGGACCTAAAGGAATTAAAGCAACCTCTGCTAAGAATACCACCCCCTCAGATAGGGATTCCCGAGCACTAGACAGATGGGGTAAAAAGTATATATCTTTCCTATACTTGCTATCAGAGCCCTAAATTACCAGTTCTATATGCTAAATTTCAGCAACATACCATGGAACTCCTCAAACAAAAAGTGTCTTCTTTTCCTGCTTATGCAGAATCTAAAGAGTTACAAGAGTTAATGCATTCTGCAAGTCAAGTAACTAAACACACCTTGCACTGTGGTTTTGATGCCTTAGATGCTTCTTGCAGGGCAGCAGTCACCAGTTCTGTCATTAGAAAGGCATGCATGGCTTAAGGAACAGCCCTTGCCAGACCATTTTAAATCAAAATTGTTGGATGCATCCTTACACAAAGACAACTTATTTGGCACTAAGCCAGAGGACATCTTAAAAAAGATAGAAGAAAAAGCTAAATCTATGCAGACATTTAAGAATTTCTTACTGGTCCAGCCACCCAGTTTCAGCAGGCATTGCCCCTCCAAACACTGGTCCTTTTCTGCTACCACCAGGTCAGTTCAGCTCAGCCCCCGTGGAAGCAGATTCCCCCCAGACAGCAGCCACAGGGAATGCAGAGATCAAAACAGTGGAAGTCCTCCACTTCAAAAACAGGGAGTTCTAAGCCACCCCCTCATGGTAAGAACTGACAATGACTCTCCTCCCCTACCCCCTTCCTGTGCCCACCTTCACTTACCCCTAGGAGGAAAACTGCTTTCATGCAAGCACCTGGGCCACCATTACCAACGACTGCTGGGTCCTCAACATAGTGTCCCAGGGATACAAATTTTCTTTCAACACTCTTCCAACTCCAAAAGGGTTCCCAGATCTACCCCCAAACCAGTGGGCAGAGGCGCAGAAGCAAGTCCTTAACCTGCTCTGTGTGAGGGCAATAGAGCACGTTCCTGCAGAACAGAAAGGCCAAGGATTCAAAATGCTCACCCTCTGGCAACTGCTACCCATGCTCTCCAAGGATGCTTGGCTAGCCACCATAGACCTAAGAGTGGCCTACCTCCACATTCCTATCAGGGAAACGTGCAGGAAATATCTAAGTTTCAGGGCAGGCTCTCTTCTCTGCACTTCCCTTTGGCTTATCTACTGCTCCCAGAGTTTTCGCAAAATGTCTGGCTCTGGCCATTGCCTTTTGCAGACAAAGGAATATCCAAAGTTGCCCTTACTTAGACGACTGCCTAATTCAGGCAGACAGTCAGGAAAAGCTGCTCAAGTACCTGGCCTTTGTAAAGTCCCTACTGACCTCCCTAGGGTACACAGTCAATGAAAAGAAATCCAAACAAGTACCACCCAAAGGATTATATTCCTGGGAGCAAGCCTGGACACAGCATCCCAGATGGCATTCCTTACTCCAGAGAAGCAAACTTACCCGACAGCCTAATTCTCTCAACTAGCCACCAGACCCCAGTTATCTGCAAGGAAAATAGTTCAAGCTCTGGGGTTCATGGCATCTTGCATTCTACTCATTCCATATGCCAGACTGCATATGAGGAGGCTTCAATGGTACCTAAAAAGCCTTTGATGTCAACACTCTCAAGACCTGGAAACTCTTATACCTATGATACCTTGTCTCAGAAAAGATTTTCTTTGGTGGGAAGCAGCATGCTTCCACAACAAGGGACTACCTTTCCTCACCACTCCCTGCCATCCAGACCCTCACCACAGATGCATCAGACTATGCCTGGGGTGCACACCTGGATGGCAGGTGCATACAGGGCCAATGGAGCCCACAGCAAATCCGTCTGCACATCAACCAAAAAGAGATGTTAGCTGTCCAGCATGCATTGACAGCTTTCAGACCCCTTCTCTCCCCAGGGGTTCTCCTGATCAAAACAGAAAACACTACTGTGATGTGGTATATCAACAAATAGGGAGGGACTCACTCCTACCCTCTATGCAGGCTGGCCATGACCCTTTGGCACACAGCCTCTGCCATGCAACTCCACCTGTTAGCACAATTCCTACCAGGTTCTTTAAACTCTCTGGCAGACCACTTAAGCAGAAATCTTCTGGACCCTCACGAGTGGCAGCTAGACAAAAGAACCTTCACCCTGATAACTCAGAAATGGGGCACCCCAAAGGTCTACCTCTTTGCCTCCCACACCAACCATCATCTCAGCAAGTTCTGCACCAGGGAGCATCAATGCATGGTTTGGAAAGTGGATGCCCTGTCCTTCCCCTGGGTCAATCTATCGGTCTATGCCTTTCCTCCACTACCTCTCATCCCCAGGGTACTGCTCTAAATAAGGGAGGAAAAAAACAAGGACAATTCTTATTGCACCAGACTGGCCTCACCAGCACTGGTACCCACTGCCACCATGGCATCTCACTCAGACCCCAACCCTCTTGACCCAGAGGGAAGGAGAATTCATGCATCCCCAACTACAGACCCTCAGTTTGGCAGCTTGGTTTATTTCCTGAACCGATCAATCTGCCAACCTCAGTAAACAGGTCCTAGATGTTACACTTGAGGCCAGATGCCTTAGCACTAGAAAATCTTATGCTGACAAATGGAAAAGGTTCTGCACCTGGATTCAGGCTAAAGGAGCCGATATGGCACAGCCCTCCCTCCCTCTCATCCTAGATTACTTGGCTGACCTGTTACACAGTGGTCTCTCATTTTTCCTCTATTAAAATTCATGCCTCTGCTATCTCTGCTCATTTCCCCACTGAGTAACCCCTTTCCTCACACCCTCTGATCAAACAATTCCTAAAAGGGGCTTGCAACTTGAGGCCACCCAGAAGAGCACCTACCCCAGCTTGGGACCTTAACTTTGTGTTGGAAAAGCTCACACTCTGCCCCCCTTCAAACCAGCATCTCCAGCAGACTTAAAATTTCTCTCCAGGAAGACAGCTTTCCTTCTGGCCATCACTTCAGCCAGAAGGGTCTCCGAGCTACAAACACTCATGGCCCTGGAGCCCTTCATCATCTTCCATGCTGACAGGGTTTCCCCTCAGGACTAACCCACCCTTCATGCCCAAAGTGGTGTCCAATGTAGCTCTCAACCAATCCATTCATTTGCCCACCTTTTTCCCTAACCCAGAGAGCAAGGAGAAGGGATCCTGCACTCTCTAGATATGCACAGACAGCTCAGATTCTATCTAGACAGAGCTAAATCCTTCAGAAAATCTGATCAATTGCTGGTTAGCTTTGCTGCTGGGGCACAGGGCAAAGCCATCTCCAAACAAGCAATTTCCAAATGGATAGCACACTGCATCCATTTCTGTTACAAGCAACACAGAAAGCCTCCCCCTAAGGGGGTCAGGACTCACTCCACAAGAGCAGCCTCCACCTCTGCAGCTTTCCTCAGAAAAGTCCCCACCAGGGACATACTGGAGGCTGCCACCTGCACATCTGTTCACACTTTCACCAAACATTACCACCTGCCTATCTTCTCCAAATCCAGGGCACGGTTTGCCACTGCAGTCTTGCAGGGCATCCTATCCAGCCCCTAGTCTCCTTGACTGCCTCCACTCTTTTTCTCAGCTTTGGGAATCAACCCAAATGTGATGACTGCAACAGTGAAACATGAAGAACATAGTACAGTTGTGTACACTTACCATAAATGTAGATGTTCGAGTGTATTCACTGTTGCAGTCCAGGTTTGCCTCCCTTCATCCCTCTCTTCTTTCTTCTCTCTACTTAAAATTGACATGTTGATATTTACTTTCTACTGGTGGGGTTCTTCCACTAGAACCTGGCTCCTACTTGGGGGCTCCTGATAGGCCAAGAAAAACTGATGTAATAGCATCGGCTGCCTTACTTTATACTACTGACGACCTGACGTCAGTCCTGAAGTGACAGTAATCGACGCAGAAATACTAAGCCTCTGGTATTCGGGTCGGCCAAGGGCTATCCTGGCAGGGATAACCCTAATGTGATTACTACAACAGTGAATACACTCGAACATCTACATTTATGTTGTGTACACAACTGTACTTTCCAGGTTTGAGCCTTGGTTTAATTCATTCTCTTCTCTACTATTATATAATAAGACTTTTAAAGCAGCAAACTCAATCTGAGGTATTGGGGATGGACTAGGGTAATATGGGTAGAGGGAGGAGCTCGAGAGTTGGATCAAGATTGTTAAATGCAGCTGAGTGAGATCAGAGGTCAGATCCATAATCCATACATTGAGGAAGAATGAAAACTGACAACACAGATTCCTAGTTATGGTGAGTATATAACTTTAATTTCCCAGTATATATTTTTACTGTTTTTGTCACAAACACACAGGTGCCAGGTGGGGCTCCTTCAGCTTTGGCCTTTCACAGTGCTTTAGTGGTACAACAGGTCAGTACTCCAATGCTTCTTTCCCGTTTACTGACCTTTGAATAAAGCACAGCTGCCACATGTACACTTGCATCAGCTCTTATTCCAGCTATAAAAAGCTTGGAGAAGTATATGTGATGGCCTAGTAGTAACTCTGATGTCCACCCATGCAACCAAGCCTTCCACTTCTAGCGTGGTTCTAATAAAAGGAAGTGAGACCCTTCTCTAATGGAGATGGCTGATTTAGACCTTGCAGATGATGGGCACCTGGTTTACATGTGGCAGATGTACTGCCAATTATGTTATGATATGGACAATGAGGATACCTTCACTTTTGGTTCCCCCTCAGGGGATATCTTTTTTGGCAAAATCCTAAACCTCATAAGAAAAGAATGTGGGGGTCAGTGAACTTTCAGATTTATGAAAAAGGTCCGATAAACTTTTGGGCATATAATAAGCTAGGCATAGTTCCATCTTGTAGATGATCAAGGCTTTTGTAGATGCCTTTGAGAGTGCATCATTAAAGCTAGATTCACAGATGCCGACTCAAGAAAAAGCAATAAAAGTAATAAAAGTATGAGTACGTATACAAGAATCTAGTGATGAATTACACAGTGATGTCCATGGGCACAGCAAGGAGACCTAAATCTGGACTAGAGACAAGTTCCATTTTCACTGATAGGGAAATCAAGGACTGGGGCCAGTTTTGGAAAGAAAATATACAGCTTTCCCACTCTCAGAAACAGGTCTATAAACTAGCAGATCCATATGATTTAATATCATGGGACATTCTGAGGCAAACATGACATGACCAAGGAAATGGAAGATGAAACTATAACATACAGGCTCTGTAAACTGCCAAACATGATCATAAAACCAGGGAAATATGCATTAAGCATGGCTAAAATTCCACAGATACCTCTGCCATGGGATGCAGCCACAAATATCCCTGTCATGAGGCACGTCTGGCTAAGAATTCATACTTGCTCAGAAGCCTTGAAAATATAAAGGTGCAATTATTATATGCATCTTTAGATAAAAAGCTGCGGTTTTACCCCAAACATTCTGAAAAGAGTTTGGAAGAGAAGAGACAGCATGCTGTCAGCAAAACAGCCCCCACCTTCCATTCCAAATTACAACAGAAACTATTAAAAAAAAAAAAAAAAACAGTGGCCCTTTTTTTCTTGAAATTTAGGGCAGCACAACTTAATCAGAGAAAACCTTATGAAAAGACACAGTAGGCATGGAAAGGCAGAAGAGATCCTAGCAGGCGGCAAGGTAGAGGAAGACAATACAAGTCCCCTCTTAACCAAGAAGGAGATGCCCTGCTAGCTGTTACAGAGTTGACCCTATTATTCAAACATCTACCATTATGCTGAATATGCTGTCAGAGATGTATAATACTCATTATGAAAGGAATTTAGAACTGATGTTTTCTGCATCATCATCCTGGTCAGATTATTTTTTTTTTCTTTCAAGTTATATTTTTCTTCTGGGAATTTGGGACATGGTCAGTTTTTGTTATTCTTTGATACTGTTTTCATTTTTTCAGCATGTCATTTTTTTATCTGATACTTTCATGGATACACTTTTAAATGAAAATTTGTCAATCTGAGTATCTCTACACCAGCAAAGTTCTTTTGAATTGTTTTAAATACATTATTTGTTCTTTGGCTAAAACAGTTTGTCAAACTGGCTAGTAGAACTCAGCAGCAGTACAAGCCTAAATGAGAGTACAGTCATTGTTTATTGGTGTCTGGTTCAATCTGACTTGTTACACTGCATGTTTTCCTAATTAGATTGCTTTCTCCTGCCCTTTGTTCTTCAATTCTATGTATCTCTGAGCCTTGGGTTTGCTGTTGGCCATTTTGGTTTACCTGGAAAAAGATAATTTCTGTGGATACATTTTAAATGAAAATAAGTTTATCTGGGTATTTCTACATCAGAAAAGTAAACAGCTATATCACACTTGACTTATTCTAATATTCTGTCAGGATTATTTTAAAGCATTTTGCTGTAAATGCATTATTTTTAATTGGAGCTAGTAGGTTTGCCGGACTGTTTATGTCTGTTTCTGTCTCTGGCTTGTTACAGGTTTTTTCGATTTTTTCCAGCCCTCACTCTCTGATGTTGATTTTAAAAGTGAGTATGTCTGTTTTCTGTCCCTTATGGTAATTTGGCGACCAAGTCTCTCCCCCTACTCTTTCATTGCTATTGTCAGTAAACACAGAAGTGACAGTTGTGTAAGATATCTAAGTACTTTACCCCTCACAATATATTTCATAAATCCATAATAATGACGGCCTACCCAGCCAGCAGTATTACTCCTTAGTTAACTTCCCTTACTATAAATTTTCTCTAGAAACTCCTCCCAGTCTCATCTCATCTTCTTTTACTGTGGGGTGGTGGCATAGCATGGGTGGGTTGAGAGGGGCAGCTGCTCTGGGTGCACAGTATTGGGGGTGTAATCAGCTGATCCTGATGTAATCTTTCTTTAATGTAATACCGACTTTTAAAAGCCAGTATTGCATTTGCAGACAAACCTGAGCTCTTTAACTTTCCATGTGTGATCCAAACTGTAGCAACTGCATGCTGCATTGTAGCAAGTAGTTTGCTGCAGTTTAAAAGATAAAAAACCCTCTTTGTTTAATTAAAGCCTAAGCTCTGTAGTGCTCTGCGCAGGCAGAGTATAAACTGTAGCAACTGTTTGCTTACATTTTTAGCAAGCAGTTTGCTGCAGTTTTTAAGAAAGATTTTTGCCTTTTTAACTAAAACGTGAGCACTATAGTGCTCCTTGCAAGCAGGTTTTAAACTGTAGCAACTGTTGCTGCAGTTTAGACCCCACACGGAGAGCTATGGCTCTCAGGTTTGAATGCATTGTAGGAGGGAAGGGAGCAGTGCACAGAAACAGAACCTGAATGGCTGGGCAGGAGGGAAGGGAGATGTTATACATCTGACCCTCTTTCTAGAAGAAGCTTCTTTTTTTTGTTTTTGTATTTGGAAGAGGTGTGTGTGTGTGTGTGTCTGTGTGTGTCTGTGTGTGTGTGTGTGTGTGTGTGTGTGTGTGTGTGTGTGTGTGTGTGTGTGTATATGTGTATATGTGTGTGTGTGTGTGTGTGTGTGTGTGTGTGTGTGTGTGTGTGTGTGTGTGTGTGGGAGGGGAGGGTGGATCTGGAATAGGTCGATCATATAGAGATCAACTTAATACAGTAGAGTGCTCTTTTTCTGTGGGGTGCTGGTTGACCCAGCAGTGCTTCTGCTGTTGGGACCTAGTAGATCAATCTGGGAGATTCCTTCCATTAGACGGCTAAAGTTCAAGTTAGCTGTATTTTTATCTTCCTGCCTGCTTAGTGCACACTGCACTACATAAAAGGTTTACCTATATTTCCATATTTATTTTAAAATCTTCACAGTCTAGTGTTCTAATATGAAGACCATTTGTACAAATTAGTTTCATTAGCACTTTAGTACCTTTTATCTAGTACATATGTGTTTACTGGGATCAGAGTCAAAATTATTTTGGTTTAAACTCTACTAAGAGTAGAGGAAGAACTAAATCCATTTTAGACTCCCAATTACTTGTGCAGCCTTGAAATGTGCTGTTTTAATATTGGCCCGTGGGCTCGTTTAAATTTTTTGTATTTCTCTGCTACCGTAAGTTTTTCTTCTACTCTCACTAGAGTTTAACTTTAAACCAAAGCAGTTCTGGCTGAGAGCACAATAAATGACAAAAATCAGTGCAGTGCTATTTCAGTAACTTGGTGAGAAATGCAAAAGTACTTATCCAAGGAGATGTTCTTCGTGTTTCACTTTTGCAGTCATCACATTTGGGTTATCTGCTTGCAGTAGCCCTCAGTCGGCCTGATTATCAGTCTTGGGTTGCTGTCTTATCTTCCATGATGTCAGGTAGTCAGGGGTATAAAGCATGTAGCCGATGCCATTACATCCGTCTTTCTTGTTGTGTGGTGCCCGAAGCAGAAGCAGTTTGCAAGTGCCGGTCGGCGACTCCTGAAATTTTTGTTTTCGAGTTTCAGAACCAAAGTCTTCAACTAAAGCTAAGTACCCCATTGGGGAAACTTTTTCTTGCTCTAAACCGATGTCAGTAAAAGTCAATAATTGTATTTCTTGTGGAAATCAAATACATCATAAAGATTTTCATTCGTACTGTATTCCTTGCCTAGGCCCTGACCACGACATACCTCGCTGTCGGTTTTGTGCCTTATTTAAACCACGAACTATTCATCGTCGGTACATTTTCGCTTCTAAATATTTTGGTAGTTGGTTCAATTATCCAGATATATCTTCGGTAAGCCACTCAACTACCGACATTCCGAAAAAACGCAAAGATAAAGACATAGACAGGCCGCCTAGGTCCAAAACTGCTGACGATGCTTCTCCTAAGCTAGTCGCCAGTTTGCCGGTACTGAGTGAGGCGCTTTCGGAGCCTCTGATACCTGTTACTTCAGATTCGCAGGCCTCTACTGAGACCCATTCAGAGTCCAGTATGCCACGAGATGCTTCAGCTGTGGAACCTGCTGATGTCTCTACCTTGGATGGGTCCGGAGCCGCTGTGCAGGCACCGGCTTCTGAGGGTGTATACAGGCCTACTGACTTGCTTATTAAACCAAAGCCATCTTCTTCTTCAAGGCCTAAATCTCGAACCATGCCTAGAAAACCGACCACATGGTCAGACCTCTATGCCTAAAAAACAAATGATAAGAATGGCTGAAGACCTTATTACTTTAATCAGGGGAAGCCAACCTCACCTCTTTAAGAGACCTAGGACTGAATTTGCTTATGATACTTCTGACCAGGATTCTGAAAATTCTGTTTCCTCTGATGACCAGGATTTACCCTTATCTACCTATGAGGATTCTGATGCAGAGGATTCTATTCCCTCTGCTTCTCCCCCAGAGGATTTTTCTTTTGGTGAAACCTTGCATACTCTTAGGGAGCATTTTCACTGGGAAAGCCAGGATTACTCTGATTCCAAAAAGAGGCTTAGGGATTTCTTACTCCTGCCTCAACACAGGCCTTTAGCTATTCCTCCTGTGCTAGACATTGTTGATGATGCCTTTTCAGAATCTAGCTTGGCCCCTGACTCTTTAACTCCTGCTTCCAGAAAACCTTATAGATATTACAGGGTTCCTAACTCTCACAAGTTCCTTTTTAAAAATCCTACTGCGCATCCTGAGATCATTTCACAGGGACCCAAGGGCATTAAGGCTACTACTGCCAAAAATCCTACCCCCTCTGATAGAGATTCCAGGGCCCTAGATAGATGGGTTAAGAAGGTATACACCTCTGCAGCCTTGGTCATCAGGGCCTTAGATTGCCAATTTCATATGTTAAAGTATCAGCAGCATATTATTGGATTGCTTAAGCAGAAGATGATGTGGATTCCTGATTGTGCTGAAAATAAGGATTTACAGGATTTAATGCATTCTGCTGAACAGGTTAGAAAACATACTTTACAATGTGGTTTTGATTCACTAGAGGCATCTTGCAGGGCTGCTGTCACTGGGTCTGTACTTAGAAGGCATGCTTGGCTTAATGAGCAATCTTTGCCAGATCATGTTTAAACTAAATTGCTGGATGCTTCCTTAAATCAGGACTGCCTGTTTGGCGGCAAAGCAGAAGTAGTTCTTAAAAAGATGGAGGCAAAAGCTAAATCTATGCAAACTGTTAAATATTTCTTACAAGTACAGCCTCCAAGATTTAGTAGACATTGACCCTCTAAGAATTGGCCCTTTCCTGCCTCTTCCAGGCCTTCTCAGTCCAAACCCAGAACCAGCAGAACACCCAGACTTCAGTCCCAGGGTGGGGGCTCCCACTTCCAAATCAGGGAGTAGTAAGACTCCCCCCTATGGCAAGCTGTCTCAATGACTTAACTTTAAAACTTCCAAGCACTTCTCAACTGACTGCTCCTTTAGGGGGAAAGATTGCTCTGCAAGCAAATAACTGGGAACTCATTACCCAGTCCAAATGGGTTTTAAATATAGTTTCCCAAGGATACAGATTTCACTTCCACACATTATCAACCCCAAACAGTTGGCCAGATCTACACCCAAATCAGTGGGCAGTGGCTCAAAAGCAATTACTCTCTTTCTTAAGCTTAAAGGCTATTCAAGCTGTACCAGAAGAGGAAAGGGGACAAGGTTTTTACTCAAAGCTTTTCCTGGTACCCAGAAAAGACAACTCATGGCATTCTATCCTGGACCTTTCTATCCTAAACACCTTTTTGGTGATTCCAAAATTCAAGATGCTAATTCTTCACCAGTTGCTTCCAATGCTAGGCAAGGATGCCTGGTTGGCAACACTAGATTTAAAGGAAGCCTACCTGCACATCCCAATCAGGGGGTCTTGCATAAGATACCTACGCTTCAAAGCAGGCTACATGCACTGTCAGTTCTCTGCACTGTCCTTTGGCTTATCTACTATGCCCAGGGTATTCCCAAAGTGCCTAGCTCCAGTCATTGTCTTTTGCAGGTAAAGAAATATTCAAATATACCCATACCTGGAAGATTGCCTAATTCAGGCAGAAAGCCAGAACGTACTTTTGAATCATCTGGCATTTATACAAAAGGTGCTAACTTGTCTGGGGTACACCATAAACAAAAATAAATCACATCTTGTACCCTGTCAGCAAATTATATTTCTGGCAGCAAGCTTGAACACAACTTCCCAGATGGCTTTCCTAACGCCAGAGAAACAAATACATTTGACAACTTACTTCAAACTAATGGCCACAAAAACCCTGCTATCTGCAAGGCAAATACTGCAAGCCTTTGGGTTCATGGCCTCCTGCATTCTACTAATTCCATATGCATATACAATGGTATCTAAAAAGCCTATGGTGTCAACATTCTCAGGATCTCAAAGCAATGATTCCTATCATTCCTTACCTACAGTTAGAGTTCCTTTGGTGCGCGGAGGCCTGCCACCAAAACAAAGGACTACCATTCACTCTACCCCCTGCCGCCCAAACCCTAACAACAGATGCATCAGACTATGCATGGGGGGCTCACCTGGCAGGGAAGTGCATTCAGGGCAAATGGAACCCAAGTCAAATGCACCTGCATATCAATCAAAAAGAAATGTTAGCTGTACAGAATGCTCTGACAGCCTTCAAGGACCACATTCTTTCAGGACAATTAATGGTAAAGATGGACAACACCACTGTTATGTGGTACATAAACAATCAGGGGGGTACCCATGCATACCCTCTCTGCAGACTAGCCATGGATCTGTGGGACACAGCCTTGAGCTACCAAGTGCATCTGCAGATTTAATTCCTGCCAGGAAAACTAATTACATTGGCAGACGAACTAAGCAGAAATCTCATGGACCCACACGAGTGGAAACTGGAACCAAAGACTTTCAATATGTTGATAAACAAATGGGGGAGCCCAGATATAGACCTGTTTGCCTCCCCCCAGAACTACCAATTGGACAAATTCTACACAAGGACTCCCCACAAACAAGCTTGGAAACTGGATGCTCTGTCCTTCAGCTGGATGTTTATGTCTTTCCCCCTCTGCCTCTCCTCTCCAAAGTACTACTAAAGATCAAACAGGACAAACCAAGGATGATACTGATTGCACCAGGCTGGTGATGCCAACACTGGTACTCCCTCTTGTGCAGTGTGTCACTGCTGGCTCCATGGCACCTGCCTCAGACCCCTACCCTGCTGTCTCAGCAGGAGAGCCAGATTCTGCACCCTCAGCTTCAAACCCTGAACCTGGTAGCCAGGCTAATTACCTGATCTCTTCATTACCATCCCTCAGTAAACAAGTGTTGGATGTCATTTGGGAGGCAAGGAGGCCTAGTACTAGAAAATCTTATGCTGAAAAATGGAAGAGATTCTGTGCCTGGAACCAAACTCAAGGCATGGGCACAGTAGTGCCCAATTTACCTCAGATTCTTCCATATTTAACTGAGATGCTTCACAAGGGCCTTTGTTTTTCATCCATCAAAATTCATGCCTCAGCCATCTCAGCTCATTACAACACAGAACCACCCCTCTTCTCTCGTCCACTGCTTAAGCAGTTCCTCAGAGGGGCCAAAAACTTAAGACCACCCAGGAGAGCCCCAACTCCAGCCTGGGACCTTAACTTTGTATTGGAGAAACTCACTCTTCCTCCTTTTGAGCCAGCTGCAAGTGCAGAGTTAAAATTCCTTTCTTGGAAAACAGCCTTCCTTTTAGCAATCACTTCAGCAAGAAGGGTATCTGAATTACAAGCCCTTATGGCAGTGGAGCCTTTCATCATCTTTCATGCAGACAGGGTGTCCCTCAGGACCAGTCCCTCCTTCATACTCAAGGTAGTATCCAGTGTGGCTCTTAATCAGTCCATTCATTTGCCAACCTTCTTTTCTAATCTGCAGAACAAAGGGGAACGGAAACTGCACTCCTTAGATGTGCACAGACAACTTAGATTTTACTTGGACAGGACTAAACCTCAAACAAAATCTGAACAACTGCTGGTGGCATTTACGGCAGGGCAGAAGGTAAGGCTATTTCAAAACAAACCATTTCTAAATGGATAGGCCATTGCATTCATTTCTGCTATAAGCACCATGGAAAACCTATCCCACAAGGGATTAGACCACATTCAACCAAGGCTGCATCTACCTCTACAGCCTTTCTCAGAGGTGTACCTACCAGGGACATCCTAGAAGCTGCTACCTGGAGTTCTGTACATACTTTCACTAAGCATTACCATTTGCCAATTTTCTCTAAATCCAGAGCTGGCTTTGCCACTGCAGTCTTGCAGGGCCTTATAGCTGGTTCTAATGCTATCTAATTACCTCCTCCAATCCTTAGCTTTGGGAATCTACCCAAATGTGATGACTGCAACGGTGAAACAAGAAGAACATAGTACAGTTATATACACTTACCATAAATGTAGATGTTCGAGTGTATTCACTGTTGCAGTCCTGGTTACCTTCCCTCCAGCCATCTGACTTCTTTTGGCTATACCTCTATTCTCTTTTACCATGCTTAAAAGCTTTTTGGTATATTTGATTTTTTGTTGGACGTATAATCTTGTATGTAGATATATATATATATATATATATATATATATATATATAAAATTGCTTCCCCACCTGACATCTGGGGTAAGAAAAACAGATGTAATGACGTCGGCTGCATGCTTTATACCCCTGACTACCTGACGTCATGGAAGATGAGACAGCACCCAACGCAGGACCCAAGACTTTGATAATCAGGCTGACTGAGGGCTACTGCAAGCAGATAACCCAAATGTGATGACTGCAACAGTGAATACACTCGAACATCTACATTTATGGTAAGTGTACACAACTGTACTTTTCTAGGCTAGCAGTTAGTCAAATCCAGTATAAAACATTAAGTAGGTTGGGTGCTTAGTGTTGAGCAGCTCAGAGTGAATGAGCACAAGGCTACACAACACTAAACTAAACCAGTGTTACATATACTGTGGCTCTTACAAGTAACCTTCGTAAAGTACAGAGGCCTTTTAAATGTAACTGAAGAAACAAGTACCCCTCAGCAATCTGACAAACAAACATACATACATTGCAAGCAGTTCCCACCATGAAACATGTATTTATGTATCAAACAGACGCAGTTCAAATGCCTATATTCAACAAATGTAAAATAAATAAATAAATAAAATAAACTATAAGGCAAGCCACCACACATACCAATATTCTGATCGTAGGCGTATCCATAGTGAGACACAATGATGCACCATTCAACAGGCTATACAAAGAGAGGGTCATGGTCAGTTACCCATCAGGCACCAGGATTTGCCACATCATGCAAGCACTCAAGTCCTTGTACCGCAAGTACACATGTGACAGTCATTGTACATGTGGGTATAAATCACATGAGATGTACCTTCTTGGAGTATATGAAGAGAGACATGATGGAGCTCTCAATGAGGCAGGTATGAACCTAACCTTGAGCAGTATTCTACCATCACCAAGAATGATTTCACAGTATGATCAAAAGGAAATAATTGACTTCAACAGTTAGCTTAGATTCTGGTGCCGTTCAAAGGTTGTACAATACACACACACACGGGCGCGCGCGCGCGCGCGTGCGTGTGTGTGTGTGTATCTACTTCACATAAGATCGAAGTTTTGAAATTTTGAAATTGTAATAAAAAAAATTTATAAAAAAAATTATGTTTTTGCAGGTGGAGAAGCTTCCCTCCACCCCCCCTGCTAAATAAATATACCAACTCTGAGATTGCACTACAGTGAGGAAAATGGTAAATTTCCTGTTCCCCACTGTACGGCAATCTCCATTCAAAACATTCGAAGTTTCAAAACTTCCATCTTATGGTCTCGACCATTTGCAGTTTGAAGTTTTGAAACTTCGAGCTTATGAAGGGAATCCAGATATGTGTGTGTGTGTGTGTGTGTGTGTGTGTATAATATATATATATATATATATATATATATATATATATATATATATATATATATATATATATATTTATACATACACATTCTCACAGATATATGTATCTATCAGCATGAGAAGAGGTGGTAGATAGTCCAAACTGCTCCATCAGGAATGACATGCACCTTTCTCCATAAGGGTTCTGTATATTGGCTAAAATGTTGTCTACCCCCATTACCCCCTTTTTAAGGCAAAGTCAGTCTTCAAAAACATCCAGCATAACTAAAGTGAATAAGGACAACATTAAGGAATTGCTGCTTCACACCCCACAAGCAAAACTTTCCCTGGAATGTATAGATGTATGCATCATGTTCAAGACCAGTGAAAGCATTCCTTCAGTGGAGGGCTTCAGTGCCAATCACTTGTACTTGCCCACTGCATAACAAATAGTAAAGATGGATATGTTTTTGTATTCTTAAAAAAGTGTCACCTCCAGACTTGTTAGACAAGACAATGACTTGGAACTCCTCCATGTCTAACTTACTATAAACAAAACCCTTTATCTCATCATAGTAAACTATAGGACCCCATTTTGTGTCTCCTTCAGTGCATACCTCCTACCTAACCAGTATGGAGTCCATATGTATTAAGCCAAACACCATTCTCCTAGGAGAATTCAATTATCCCGCCATCATCTGGGACTCATACATCCTCAGACATGTATGCCCATAGATTTCAGGATATCATAAATACAAACATCCTGGAACAGGGGAGATAAAATCCTGGACTTATATTACCATAATGAGTATGGGACAACTTACCACTATGGAACAACTCTGCTCCCCACTCATTGTAAGCTCCTGCCTAGTCTAATTGGACCATAAGTCAGTCACATTCACCTTAAGACTGAATCCAGAAAAATCCTCCAAAACATCAGTATTCAGAGACTATGCAAATACTAATATACTAAAATTGGGTGATGACTTGCCTGAATTTAAAATTCCTTTACACTTCAATGATCCCACTGCTTATGCAGAATCCCTTATTGCCAAGTTCTATGCACATGAAAATAGTTGCATAGATGCATCTCTCTCTCCCTCAGAAATAAATACTATGCAACATTCAAAACTAAACCCTAGTGGTTGAACCCTAATATAAACAAGCTGTGTAATAACAGAAAAAACTAACTGCAAGCAAGAATAAACCAAACTCTCAAGAATAAAAAAAACACTCTTGTTAAACTAACCAAGGAACTCCACATCATGTGATCAAATCAACTAAAGCCTGATATGAGGTAAAATATCCATCCTGGTGTAAAATAACACAAAGCCTTTTTTGCCTATCTTAGAAAGCTCAGAAAGAATGCCCAGCATTTCACAGAGCTAATAGGCCCAGAGAACATAGCCATTGTACCAGTGGTCAAATACAACTCCAGCTTCACCCCCAGCAATATTCTCAGATCAAATACCTACATCTACCTTTCTCCTCCTCAAATCTCTCAAGATTTTATCAAAGGGCAAAAAGAGTTTGTGTATTGGTCTAGATAATGTGCCAGACTGCCTTCTGGCTAGCCTGAAACCTTAGTTGTCATACCTCCTACAAATGCTATTCAGCATTAGTTTCTAAGCAAGCTTTATGCCAGATGAATGGTGGACAGCTTTGTGCCAGATGAATGGTAATTTCAGACCCATAAGCCTGACCAGTCTCATCTGTAAGACTATGGAAAGGATCATTATTGAACTAATAAACAGAGATATAGGTGGCCTACAGACTCTCAACCTGTCCCAATTAGGATTTGTCAAGGACAAATCCTGCCTACTTAACCTGGATGACTTCTTTAGAAAGGTGAACGAGGCAATGAATGAAGGCACATCAGTGCACATTGCCTATCTGGACCATGCAAAGGCATTTGACACCATAACACACTAGGGTATTATAGATGAACTCTCCTTAACACTAAATGTTAACCCCTGTGTAACTTGGTGGGTAGCAAATTGACTCACATATAGAAGACAAGAAGTAGGGATGGGCAGATCTACCTCCTGCAGATGACCTGTCAGTCCATGAGCCATTTCTCTTTGACAATTTAGTTCTCAGAGGTCAAAGTTAATGTTGACGAATTATGTCTGATCAAGTTTGCAGATGACTGCAAACTTGGTGTCTTCATAAACTCCCCAAACGGCATTGTGAATAGTTTGTGCCAAAACCATGAACGAAAACTAAATGCTAAGAAATGTATAATCATATCATTTGGCAAGCATGGCTCACTTTGTAACTATCACATTGACACCTCCCCAAGTGAAAATTGATCTTGTAGTTAGAGATGTAGGAACCTGTGTTGACAATGAACAGTCCTTTGATCACCATGCATCCAGTATAAGGGATAAAATCTTTTTTTCATTGCACAGCTTATATTGAAGGGTACGGCATACAGATGCAGGGATGTAACTGTTACTCTATGCTCAGCACTCATTTGGCTGATCATCGAGTATAATCCACATCTCAGTACGTACACTTGTCACAGCTGGAACATCTACAACTCTTCATCATTAAAAAAAAAAAAAATCAAGAAACTAAATCATAAAAACTACACAGATCACCTCAAAGCCTTTTCTCTCTTCTTGGTTTCATACAGACTGCTGAGAGGTGACCTCTGCCTTGCATATACAGCCTCAGCAGACCCTGTTCTGTCAGACCTATTGAACATTCACAAGTTCAGTGGTATTAAAAATATCCACTCAAAGGACCTCAATCTCTTTACAAGACTAACAGAATATGCTGGACAAATAGGTGTAATGTATATCAGATAATATCACTTTTACAGAACTGGCTTCCCTTTCATGTGAAGTAATTCTCTTAAACTGTATTTAAATGTAACTCAAACAAATGGATGGGCAGTGGCAAATTCACTCTTATTTTAGCACTAATGGCCCTCATAGACAGGTGAAACGTAAGTATCGAAGATAATACTTGTGTGACCAGTCTTTGGAGATTCATATTGCAAAATATAAGGGGTAATAATTGCCATGGGAATGTAGGACTAACGTTTCTTAAGGTCTAATATATCAATAGCCTAGTAAGTGCTTGTGAACCTATGACCCTAACAGAGAACTTGTACTTTGATACTTTGATAAACTGTAAACTGAAAGCACTAATAAACATCTTATGTCTAGTTTTTACTTTCTGACAACAGGTCAGTATTTGTTTGAACAGTGTCCAATAGCTTTTTGTGACTTGCATTTTCTGTATCACTTTTGTCTTTCAAAGGCAGACCAGTATTTACAGTAAACAACACTTAGGCACTAATTGCTGTGCACCTATAAACTGGTTTGTGCTGCAGTGCAAAGGAACAATTCATAATCATTCAAATTCTGTAAAGGGGAACATCCCATTGTTGAGAATCTGCATGAATGTGAATCACACCCTTTGAGGTAAGGAAATAAATATGCAGGTGAACACGTACCAGATCAGGCACCAAGAAGAGCACACACACAGGCACTGCTCCCCCCATCCCAGGACTCACACACACTGGCACTCACAATAACACTCATGGACCCACTCATACACTGCCACAGTACTAACACAAAGTGACACACTGACACATACGTTTCCACTCATATACAGAAGTACTTACTTACTTAACTCCACTGTCTACCTATGAAGGGTGAAGTGTCTCTAATTCATCCTGCACAATTTCCTACCACTGAAAGGTGTAGGCATGCCCCACAAGGATGTGGTACACATTTAACACCTCAGAATCGGAGCAGAGGTGCATATGAGTTCTGATCTAGACTAGCACTGTAACTGGGCAGCACAATGTCTTTTAAATTGACCCCTCTCATACAGCACCTCGTTTTATGTCATGCTGTGATCCTCCCTGCCTAGAATCCACAGTAGTTGACTCTAGGCAGTGAGGGTGTTTATGAAACAGAATGTTTTTGCAAATTATGCAAGACAGCTTGCAAATGACTATGAACACCTCTTTTTGAATGTAGGGGTTGGTTTGTGCCAACTAAATATTTTACTAGTGTTGTATGAGCTTTTGTGAGTTTTATCAATGGTAGAACAGTTTAAACATAAGAGACAGGGAGCCAGCAAAAAAGCTGCTTCTGTTCTCACTGAGATTTTCCCAGAATAGCTTAAAGTGCCAGGCATGTGACTGGTGCCAGTCGAGGAATTGAATTTAAATATAAGCAGTGTTTCTGCTTCCGCTCTTCGGAAAGGATCCACCTTAGAACTGCTTCTGTACAAAACAACTATTTATAGGAGTTCTAGTAAGAAAACTGTACTCCTTGTATGGAAGCTGGTTAAAAAAAAAACATTAATTCATTGAAATGTTATTAGAAAAAGGATCAGGAATACCCTGGCCATGCAGGCCAATCCTCATCTCTAAGAAAGGAGCACACACACATAGCTTCATCATTCCTCTCTTCTGCATGCTGGCTACTTTGGTACCCTGGCTGTTAACTTAACCTAGGTCATCTGCGTCATAGCCAAGGCTTTATCATTCTATGTCATAGAGGGTAGAACTTCTGTATGGTAGAAGGAATGTTAGTTGCTACAATCCAGGTGATATATTGTCTCAGATTTTATTGCAATATATTTTATATTTGACAAAGTAATATTTTAGAACACATCAGACAGCCTAATAAATTATGCTGAAAATAGTTATTTAGTCCAGCATTTGAATCTATTTCATGGAGGTATACCTCAGATCTTAATATTTTTGTAATGCATTAGGTAGACTCAGTGCAGTCACTAGTGTGGTTGATTTATTGCTCAGAATTGAACTTTTAATGAAGTATGTACTGTGGGAACTTAAGAATTTTTCAGTAATTATTTTATGTATTTGCTGAGTTTAATTAATTAATTAACTCACTGAACTGTTATCTTACTTATGTTGTTCATGCATGCTTCATTGTTTCACTGTTGATAGAATTGTTTTGGTAACACAGGTTTTTCAATCTGGAAGGCATACTGGCTAATTGATTTTAATTCCTACTGAAGTAAACTTTGGTATTATTTCATAGTGCTGAATAATTTATATATTTTTTAAATGCATTCTCTTCAGACCGTGCCTAGCTTGTCTGCAGAGAGAGACTGAGGAGATATATTTTTGCATCAATCCAAGATAATTAAAAGCAGTTCCAAGAGCACTGATAACTTCTCAGGGTAGTTTTGTTTTTTCCAGTCAAAGCTTCTATAAATTAAGACAGATGATTCTTGTCAGTACTACCATGGTACTCTCGACTAATGAGTCTGATCACTCATCCACCATAGCCATCACCGCTACATAAACTTCTTTAGTCTAAAATTTGAATCTATTGGCATAGAGGATAGAATATGATTCTTAAAAGTAACTCTCATTCATGTTATGTGTTACATGTTGTAAAGGGTTGTAAAGGAGGAAAGAGACCTAATAGAAAAAATGTCTTGCATTCAAAAATGCACGAGTGCATGGATCATGCTATCCCTAATAGAGCCAAGATGTTATCCTCCAAAAAAAGGAAGCCAATCTGGTGGTCCTCTGCCATAAACAAACTCTACAACAGAAGAAAGAAACTGTTGCAAAAAAGAGTAAAATTCCATGACTGGAGGAACTCCCTGGTCGACCTCAGTAAGAAGCTGAGATCCCTCATAAAATCCTACAAAGCTAGTTATGAAAACAAAATTGCCACTGACTCTAAAGACAACCAGAAAGCATTCTATAGCTATGTCAAGAATCTAAATGGGAACAATCAGATCTGGTCTGAGTTACAGCACAATGGCACTAAATATACAGAACCAACTGATATTGCCAACATCCTAGCAGATAGGTTCAGTGCTAACTTTACCCCCCTCTCACCCCCTAGAGGGCCCATCTCTATACCAGAAGAATGTAAAGTTCCTATAATCACGGCTGCACAGGTAAAAAACACACTCTCCAAAGCCAAGAACACAGCATCCATGGGACCTGACAATATCCCAGGCTGTGTTCTACATGAACTACAGAATGAACTGGCACCCTACCTAAGTACCATGTTCAATCATAGCCTCACCTCAGGCTTTGTACCCACTGAATGGCACACCGGGACGGTTATCCCACTCCACAAAGGAGGAGTCACGACGGACCCCGGGAACTACTGCCCCATTAGCCTGACGAGCCTGGTCTGCAAGGCCATGGAACGTATCATTGCGGAACTCATAAACAAAGACATTGGTAATCTCCAAACTCTGGACCCTACCCAGTTTGGATTTGTAAAAGGCAGATCATGTCTCCTAAACCTGATTGACTTCTTTGAAGCAGTCACCAAAGCCATAGATGAGGGTAAAATGGTTCACACAGCTTATCTAGATCTCGCCAAGGCTTTCGACACCATCCCCCACTCTGGAATTATAGATAAGCTCACTAAACTAGGTATAAATCCCTATGTCACAAGATGGGTTGCCAACTGGCTCACGGACAAATCTGACATCAGACCAGTGACAAGTGGAGTACCACAGGGTTCAGTCCTGGGTCTTCTCCTGTTTGGTATCTACTTCTCTGAAGTGCAGGCCAACTCAGAAGGTCTTTGGCTAACAAAGTTTGCAGATGACTGCAAACTAGGAGCCATAATCAAAACTCCTAATGATGTGGACAAACTACAAAAGGGCCTCACTGAGACAGATACCTGGTGTCAAAGCCATGGCCTGAAGCTCAATGCCAAAAAGTGTATTGTCATCCCCTTTGGTAAAAACTCTGTACCCATGAACTACCACATAACTGGTAGTCTACTTAATGCCGAAAATGTGATGAGACCTTGGGACACAGGTGGACAGTAGTCTCTCCTTTGATAATCACATCACCACAGTGGTCAGGAAATCCTTCTACGTGGCTCATCTCATCACAAAAGGATTCTCATCCAGAGAAAAGAGGTCATTGTTCCCCTCTACTCATCACTCATTAGACCCATTATAGAGTACAACACCCCTTTTGGTATGTACCTCACAAGACATCTACAACAACTGGAAAGACCACAGAAATACCTCACAAAGAGGATTACTGGCCTCAAACAGATGCCCTATGCAGACCGTCTCAAAAAACTACAGCTTTACTCTATCGCATATTGCCTACTCGGGGGCGATCTCTGCCTAACGTACAAAGCTATGTCAAACCCAGAGCTGTTGGACATGCTCCACTTAAAGAAATCCCAATCCCTCTGAGCTACACGCTCTAGGGACCTAAACCTTGTCACCACAATAAACAGAACATGCTGGAGGGATAGATTCCTGTCCCAGAGACTTCCCATACTCTGGAACAGACTACCTATGTATGTCAAACAGAGCTCCTCATTAGCACTCTTCAAGAAAAATCTTGATGATTGGATGGGAAATGGGAAATTCACCCCGGGGATCACTTCTGTGGGTCTGCTCGACAGGGGCACAGGAAAATAATTTTCTTGGGTGGCGAAAGCCAGGGTACATTTTTTGGCTAGGCTTGTATGGGCCCTAGGGCCGATAGCCTAGTACCTACCTATGAACATACTATGTCCTGAAGTCTAGATCTTTATGTTGCCCCATTCTAGAATAAATAGACTATTTAGGTTATTTATTTGATGTCAACTTACCAGTTTCTTCAAATAAAGTGATTTCTGAGGATTCATCAAAGGGCCTGGCATCAGCTGTATGGCTTGTGCTTAAAAGGTCATGCTCCCACAATATGCTGATTTGTGATTCAGAATCATATTAATTGCAACAAGGTAATACTTCATTATTGGCTAATTTCATGTTTCTGAATTACATTTACTACCATGATGTGCAGATCATTGATGATTTGCGTGTCATGGTAGTAAAGTGCTATTCATGTGGGCAGTGGCATTCCCCTCAGTCACTCTCCCACATATACAAGTACACAAAATATGAACACACACACACACACACACACACACACACACACACACACACACACACACACACGCACACACAATACAGTCCCTTTACCTGTCCCTGAACTGTCTGCCCTCCTGTAGTTCCCTCCACCCCATCATAGTTGATCTCATTATGTCACATATCTAATATGCCCTGCTGAATAGTTTGTCCCCTCTCCCTTTGATTAACATAATACTGTTAAGTGCTTTTGTAGTACTGCCTTGGTGGCTAATCACTCCCCCTACTGCCTGATCTCTCTACTGCTTTCTGTGCTGTTATGGCACTGGTGTCTAGTGAATCTCCCACACCCAATCCCTGCACTGTTGCTGCTGTCATTAAGGCACTTACATCTAGAGTAGCTAGTGACCCCCCCACACAATTCATGTAGTGATGTTGGTGCCATTAAAGCACTTAAGTATATTGTATTCCTGGTGGCTGGTGTTTTGCCCCACCCCTGATCCCTGCAGTGATGTCAGCACTGTCAGGCACTTAAGTATATTGTATCCTTGCTGTCTAGTGGTTCCCTAACCCCCAATTCCTGTAGTGATGTCGGTTCCATTAAGGCACTACACAAATATGCTGTCCCTGGTTTCTAGTGGCTCCCCTAATCCCCGTATCACAGTCATGGCAGGTAGTTGAACATGGCCTTTTGGTCATGTTCAGTACTGTGATGTGATGGGGCAGCTATGCTGATCTACATGGTCAAGTGATTTCTTGAATCATTTGGCATGTAGATGCCTTCCTGTAGTTGGTTGAGGAGGAGAGAGGGCACATAGTTAATTAGTAAATGTTCCTACCCTGGATGGCCTCATTCACATTGAGCACAGTTGTGGGGCCAACCATATTCAGTGCTGCATGCCTTTGTGCTGGAGCACCATGCAGCACTGTGTTAGGTTGGTTGCTGAATCACAAACGGTACAGTGACGTGTTTTGTGTACACCCAAGCATCTCAAATGTATCTAGCAAGTTTATGGGCTAGCCTTTGTAAATCTAGCCAAGCTTCTCAAATTTATCCCAGAAGTTTATGTGCCTTATGGGTTGTTTTAAGGGGTATATTTAAGCTAGGGCAAGATTTCCGGGAAGCATATGTCCATTAGAGACATAGTGGCTAGACCGGTTTCACTTCATATCATCGAAATTTCATTTAATCGAAATTGAAATCATCGAGACCAAATCGTCGAAAACTTATTTCGTTGAAAACTCATATCATCGAATCTCAAATCATTGAAAACTATAAAGCAACTAGAAATAACATCCCAGACACTGTTTACTACGTTTATGCAGGGGGGCAAGCCCCCCTGCACCCCCCACCCCCCCTGTACTTAAATATACCAACTCCAAGGTCGCACTACAGTGGGGGTTAGGAAATTACGTAGTAAAAACTTTGTGGAATGCTATTTCTAGTTGCTTTATAGTTTTCAATGATTTGAGATTCGATGATATGAGTTTTCGACAAAATGATTTTTCGATGATTTTGTCTCGGTGATTTGAATTTCGATAAAATGAAATTTTGATGATATGAAGTAGAACTGGCTAGACCTGAGGTACACTTCTGATTTCCCATCCAATGCTGCGGGTTTCTCTTGAACAGAGTTAGGGAACAGCTCTGTTTCACATGGATGAGAAGTCTGACCCAGAGAAGGTGAATTCATTCTCTGAGACCCATATTTGTCCATCCAACATGTCCTATTTATGTCACAAGCAGAGTTTAAATCCCTAGATCAAGTAATTTTGATGCTGTTCATTTTGCGGATATGCAAAATACCCATCAAAGTGGGATCCAAGGATGCCTTGTATGCCAGACATAGATTGCTTCTTAACAGTGTGTAGGAAACAGAGTATAGAGATAGGGATTTGAGGCAATCTGCATAGAAAATGCTGTTTTCTCCATGTATTCTTTTTGTGAAGAACCTCTGAGAACATTCCAGTTATTGCATGTACCGGGTCAGGTACATACCGAAGAGGGAATTGTACTCAACGATGGGACTGATGGTGGCTGAATACAGTGGAGCAATGACTTCCGTGGACCTAGATGCTATGCCCTTGCTGATAAGTTGAGCAACATAGAATAATTTCCTTACTACCTTATGTACGTGTTGGTCAAATTCCAGGTTACTATCTACATATCTACCCAGATCTCTGACTTCTGGTTCTATTCTTAGGGGTGAGTTTTTGATGAGATAATTTCCTAGCGTGGATGACTTCTCAAAGGATGCCATTACATATTTCTTGGCATTGAGCTTTAAACTATGGCTTTGGCACCTGTTATTTGTCTGTGTTACTCCTTCCTGTAGGATGTTAGTATCTTGGGAGAATTCTGTGACTGCTTCTAGTTTGCAGTCATCTGCAAACGTGGTTGGCCAGAGGCTCTTGAAATTGGTGTTAATTTTCAAGACGCAGACACCAAAAAGGAGAGGACCAAGCACAGAACCCCTGAGGGGCTCTGCTAGTGACCAGCCTCTTTGTGGAGGTAGTCTCCCCTATCCTAACATTTTGGGTCCTATCTGAGAGCCAGACAACTATCCAGCGCATAACATAGGGGTTTATTCCTACACCCATGAGTTTGTTTACAGTGCCTGAGTGGGATATTGTATGAGATGCCTTAGCCAGGTCAAAGTAAACAGTATGCACCATTTTGCCTTCATCTATTGCCTTGGTGTGACCCTCTCAAAGAAGTTCACCAGGTTGAGTAGGCATGATCTCCCTTTGAGGAAAGCAAACTGAGCTAGATTCAGTGTTTGAAAGTTTTCTATGTACTTATTAATCATTTTCATGATAATTCATTCCATGGCTTTGCATATGAGACTACGCAGACGTATGGGTCTATAGTTCCTAGGGTTTGTTAATGACCTGCCCTTGTGTAGAGGGATGATCATTGCAGTTCTCCATTCACGTGGTGCAATGACTTTCTGGAGGCTGTGGTTAAACAGTGACTCCAGTGGTCCCAAGATGCCATGTTTTAGGCTGTTTAATAGGATTCCTGGGGTAATATCAGGACCCATTGATGTGGTGTTCTTGGTCTTAGAGTGCACATCTAAGATCTGCTCCTTAGTGATAATTGGGGTTTATGTTTGATTATATTTCCAAGGAGGGGGGGCAGCCTGTGGGGGAGAGAAGGTGGAAAATTGGAGTTGAATTTATCAGCCAGCAGATTTGCTATATCTTCCAGGTCTGTGTAGGTGGATCCATTTACAATTAGTTCTGAAAAGTGCACACTGCCTTGGAGGTTTCAGACAATGATAAAGAAGGTCTTGTGATTGTCCTTTGCCTGGGAGGCTATCTTCACCTCAACTTTGGCTTTAGTAGACTTAATTTGCCCTCTTAGTTGTTTGTTTAGATTGATGAGAGTGTTTTTATCATGGTGGGGGTAGCATGTCTTAATCTTGGCTATGACTTTTTTCCTTTTTATGTATAACCTGCTTATGTTTGGATTTCACCAGGGTGTTTTTTTTTTGTGTTGGCTGTGGGCTTATTGTCTGGTAGGTACAGGTATCTGTATGCATTTATTGACATTATTGTATAGAGTTTGTGTTAACAATTCCACATCTCAGGGTTTGTGTGCTTGACATTTTGGCAGTTTATCATTTAGTAGTAGGAAGTTTCCATAGAATAGTTCCTAAATGTTGCAGGTTAGCTAGGGTCACATAATTAATTTTTATTATGAAGGAGACAGCTTTGTGGTCTGACTTTACCAGACAGGATACTGCACTGAGGTGGGGTGGAGGTTATGTACAGCATTTTCTCATGTTTTTGAGTACCAAGTTGAGTATGTTTGCACTCCTAATGGGTGTATGGACTATCTCATCCAAGATGTTTGCATTTATAAAGTCCAGGATTCTCTGGGCATGTAAGTTTTGGGCTTTGTAAGTATCCCAGTTTAAGTAACTCGTGAATAAGGTATTGGAATGAACGGTGAGAGCCTCCAGTAGGTCCAAGTTGGAGCTATGGCTTTCTTGGGTCATAGAGAGTGACTTATAGTTTGCAAGGATATGTTATGGAGAAGCTCAAGCAAGTCAGTCCTGTATGACTGTCTTTCATGCACAAAGTGCCATCATTCATGCCTGTTAATCAATTTATTCATTTGCTAGTCTTTTTGCAGATTGCCAAAGTGGGTAATACGATTGTTTACATCTCTTAAATGTGTACAGACAATTTAAATATACTACAATTGCCAAAAAAAAAAAATAACCAGAAAAGACTGATCCACTGTTTGTTTCATTCAAAATAGGGAAAGAGGAATAGTGATTTAATAAGCTTTACTTATCAAAATGACTGGCACAGTGCATTCCCTATGGTTATGATAAATAATATAAGCCCAAATACAAAAGTTGGAGAACTTCTGGTTTAAATCAAAATATTTATAACCACTAAATAAACACAGTTGTGCCCCCTCAATTCTGATTTAATCAAATAACTGTGGTTAGTATTAATTCTTAAAAATATTACTTTTTGCTTTTTTTTCCTCTGGAACATAAAGCTTGCCATGTATATCAGCTTACCAGTGAATACTCTTACCCACTAAGGGTGTACAGGTTGATTGACTCACACAGCATGTGATTTATGGCCTACTTCGCTATCCTCCGAACCCCAGTTCTCCAGACAACCCCAGTTTTCTACATTTATTCTCTCCTTTCAATACCCACTTCTAAGTGAATATCACCATCACATTAAAGATGCACATTGTAATTTCCACCATTACACTTAAAACAACTATTAACATTCCTCTTAGGTAGCTTTGTCTTCTTTCCAGCAATAAAATACAACACTGCGTATCTTTCTGTTCTTTAACACTAAATATACTCCAATTTCTGGCCTAACTACATACTTTTGCTCTTCTTGATAACATCCATTGGTGTTCCTCGAAACAATACCTACTATATCACACATTTTGTTAAATACCCCTTACTCATACTTTCATTTAGTTCTATTTAATACTGATGTGCTATATTTCCTTCATTCAGAATTAACCAGCACATACATATCCCCCACCTAAAGTCCATTACCATATTCTACCAAACTATTCAATCACGCTAACACCTTCTTTATATACGTACATATAAATATATATTATATAAATATATATATATATATATATATATATATATATATATATATATATTTATCATTTAAAAATCTGATCATACATCTGCCAAATATCTTTGCAAACTTCTGTCTCCAGTTTTACTCCTACTGCTTCACTGAAGTAACATTGAAGCTGGCCCAGATCCATCTCTACTCTCCTGCATCCTACTTGATGCACAATGTATAAGAAACAAAACTGACCAGATGAATGCATTAATTTCCTCACATAAGCCTGATTTAGTTGCTATCACAGAATCATGGGTTAAGGCTAATAATCTTTCTTTATACCATTTTGCCCTAATTAAAACTACTTTTTTGACCCCAGACCAGGCTCAAGACAAAGAGGTAGAACTCTCTTTCTGTTCAAGCCACACTTCAACATTCACCTACTTGCTCAATGAAACACTAATACGAATAATGCTTGTAAATTGCTAATATATTTATTCCCTCCCCCAAGAATAATGTACTACATCTTGCTGTAGCTTATGTACCACCTTCCACCTCATTCCCTAAATAGCCTACTAAAAGAAATAATTTCCTCCACAAATAATATCAAAAATCTCATAATACTTTGTGACTTCAACCTCAGCTTACTCAGTTCCATTTCCAATGACCTGAATACTGTCCTTAATAAGTTCAACTTCACCTAGCTCATATCTCAAGCTACTAGACCCAGTTTCAACACATCTTGCCACTCCCTCCTAGATCTAACATTAAATAAAAAACTTTCTCTTATTTCAAACATGAACATTCACCAACCATTTGTCAGTGACCACTGCTGTATTAGTTTCATATTTGTCATCCATATGTAAATATGCCCCCAAAGCTCATATATTTCTGTAATAGATAACATAACATTAAAAAAAAACTTTAATCCACTCTCTCCTTAATGGACTGGCCAGTAATTCTGAATTCATCTGACCCTAACACTACTCACTTCTATACTGGCTGACATGCAAAACTCTTGATTGGCAGTAATTCAAAGACTATACAAAGCAGAAACTAATAACTGTTTAATCTACAAGATTAAAACTTTTCTACAACTCAGAGACAAGGCATTGCATTCTTGGAAAGTACTTCCTGCTGCAATAAACAGACAAAACTACACCCAGCTAAGCAACCTTGCCAAACAAGCAATATGCTGTCATAAAAGTCACATGATGTAATCATACCAAACCTCACTAATAAAATCACCCAAAAACTTAGAGAAAAATGTCAACCCTCATACAGAGCACAGTAACATTCCCTCTATGAATTTCACATCCTCCCAACTTTCTGTCTCTGATTTCATTTTGGCAACCTTCCTATCTCATTCTCTGGCCAATTGCAGACTGCCTCTGCCACTCTCTACTCCCCTCCGTACATTCCTTCATTCTATTTCACACCTATCGCATCTAAGGACATCCATTCTCTACTCAAATAAATTAATCTTAATAGCCTGCACAGTAAAATCTTCACTCATGGTTTATTTATCACTGCAGAGACAGCATCATAACCCTATTGAAGCACATCTACAACATGTGTATTATACCTAATATTATCCCTAATATCTGTAAAAATGCTATTGTGAAATCTCTCCCTAAGAAACCCAATGCATCCAATACATCAGACATTTGGCTCATTTCTATTTTCCCTACCTTAGGTAAGATTCTGGAAAATTGCTTTACATGCAATTCACTCAACACATCAACCAATATCACCTACTTTCTTAAAAGCAGTATGGCTTTTTGTCTGGTTGCAGAACACTTACAGCTATCTGGGCACTCACTGACAACATTATTTTTGGAATGAACAAATGCGTAATTACTGGATCTATTTATATTGACCTGTCCAGAGCCTTTGATCTTGTTAATCACTCATTTCTCCTAGACCATCTAAGTGAAATAGGCATTAGCAATGACACATTGCCTTGGTTCAAAAATTACCTCATTAACTGTCAGTTCTCAGTGAATTTAAACTCATCAGCCTCTCTGTCAGTCCCTCTGCAGAAAGCTGCTCCCCATGGATCTATTCTTGCATCTCTCCTTTCTAACTACATTAACAAACTCACTTTAACTTACCCCATCTTCCCCTCCTGTTTTATGCTGATAATATGGTCATGTTTTGCTGCAGCCACTCTGTCTCTTCGCTTGAACTTGAACTTCAGGCTGAGTTTCATGCCCTTATTCAGTGGGTCAGTGATAAACAATTACTGCTTAACGTCTTTAAACAAAAACATTGCTTTTTGTTACTATGCAAAAGCTCAATTCTCTCTCCAGACTTCTTCAAATCCTGGATCATTCCTAAATTTTCAACTCCACCTGGACTACAAACACACACAAAAATCAACTATCTCCTATTTTAGGGTAATCGGCTCTACTCTGTTATTTCCAGACCTTGTAGGGATGCCAAAGGTAAAGATATTGTACCGGCTCAGCTAGAATAGGTTTTCTTTCTAATTGCTACAGGCTCTAAAAGAAATGTATCTGCCAGTCAATCCATCTCGGATACCATATGCAGATTTATCACTTTGTCAATGAGAAATGAACACAACTGCAAAATCATTGAAAAAAATAATTGGTGCCTGTAAAACAATGTGCAAACACCAACTTACCTTTCAAGTATTTCACCTTATCAAGAATCAGGCCTTCACCCATTAGTCTCCAGATTATTCAGAGATGCACCAAAATACAACTTTAGAAATCTTAACCATTCAAGTCCTCTCCTCCAAACCTCCTAAACTTGGCTTCATTGCACAGATCATGTTTTCTTAATCCTTGATCCCAAACTGTGGGAATCTCTCCTTCTTTTCTTAAGGATCTTTCATCTTACCCCATTTTCTGATCAGAAATAAAAGCACAATTTAAGACTCTAGGAAAATGGTATCTCTCTGGTCCTATAACTTAATGTCTTCCTACTGTTCTTCCCAATAAATGCTTTACTCTGGCTCTACTTTTCATTATGATTCTTTCAGTGTGCCAGCTCTCATTTCCACTCTGTATGTAATGGCAGTCACTCTCTGTATTCTGTCTTGTAGCTATTGTATTTATCCTGTGCTGAGACTGAAATAGTTCCAATGAGATCAATGCTCCACCCTGATTAATGTATTAAAATAAAATACATAAATAAACAAACAAACCCCAATAAGACGAAGTAAGAGTACTGTCTTCTAGGGCAACAAGAGTATCAGAACTATATGTCACAAACCTTTTGTCACAAGATATTTCAGAATGGTCTGTACTGCATATATTCCCCAAACACTATAATCTAAATGTGCAGCCTAGGAGTAGGGTGGGTTTTTGCACAGCTGTACTGTGGAGGATTCTGCAACTGTTCTCCTGCCATGTTTATAATAGCACTGATTGGAAATCTATCCAAATGTTACAATTTACTCTTAAAAGTTACCCTTATTGAAGATGACAATATAGCTGAATGTAAATTGATATAACAGTCAAGCCTTTGAGAGCTAATTACTGTAACAGTTACACTACCTTCCTTCCATTCCCTGAATAATTGTACATAGTTATTTATGACTGTAGTTCAATTTATTTCAGAACAATTAACAGTTCTTTTTAATATATTCATTTAAAAATACAGGTTGCCACAATCACATTTCTCTATGGGAATGAATGAAGAAGCTCAAAGAACAGATGGCTTCTAGCAAAGAAGGCTATAAATAAGTATTTGGTGTAACTTTGAAGGTTTACAGACCATTGGCATGGGAAAACCTAATGCTTTTATAGATAATACAGTACTGCTTATGGAACCGAGACTGGGATGTAGACATGAGTAAGGTGGGATATAACTATGGCATACCATTGTAGAGCCTAGTGCTCAAAGATCTAATATGTTCAACATGCAGTCACTGTTGCGGCAACCTAGGATATCACCACACGGCAGATTTCAAAACTTTAGAGCACCTTCACTGTGCTCTGACTTCTGTGTGGCTTGAGGTGGGGCACTTTAAAATAGCAGTTAGACTGCCAAAAGCTTCAGACCTTTCTTGATGCTGTAATGCGTTCCTTCTGTGGACTTCATAAAACTGACAGTCACTTAGTAATCCTTCGAGGCTGGATAGATGAGCCCCCTGTTGGGGAAAACCTTCTGTAATTTTATTTTTCTGAGGAAAATGTGTGTGTGTGTGTGTGTGTGTGTGTGTGTGTGTGTGTGTGTGTGTGTGTGTGTGTGTGTGTTTTCTGTGGACTGCCATGTCTTGTGGGGGAGTTTTATTATGCAAATGCTTGTGTGAAAAAAATATAAATTCTGTTTTTCAGCTGTGTTTTTCTACATGATTATGTAAAATTAGTGTGTTAGGGGCAGAACACTGTGCTTTGGAGGGAATGCCATTTGTGTTTTAATCTCAAAATCCTTATTTTCATGTGAACTCTTTCAAGCTGCACTATCCATCTTTCATTTTTTTTGGCTGAATCTTGGAGCATATCCTGGTCTCCTTTGTTCCTCCTTCTCCCATTTACAAGAAAAATAAACTTTCTTGGGTATCTTTCTGTGTCAGGCTTGCACATTCATTGCCTGAGCCACTTATGGATGGCTCTACTGTGGCTGGGGTTAGTTTCTCGGGCCAGTCATTGTTGCCTATCAGTCCCTCTAGTATAGCTCGTGAAGCCACTAAGGACCAAGCATTACATATAATTCATAGCTGTTGGTTTGTCCTCTTTGGCAAGGGAGAACCACTCTTGTTGGTCTCAGGGGAAGGAATGGGTGAAGGCTTGTAGCTTTGCTGGGTTGGGATGCCTGATTCTTGGGATAGTGCCCCTGCTATGAGTCAGTCTTTTTCCAAGAGTATCCCCCCCCAAAAAAAAAATAACAACTGTTACTTCTCCTGTTTCTTTCCCTATGGACAGGAAAGATTTGCTGGGATTTGCTAGGGATTAATTTCTGCTTTTAATGGTTAAAATCGTGTTCCTTCACTCATTACTAGTACGAAAAAAAGATTTCCCTCACAAACTGACATGGGTTCCCAGTGAGTATTGGGGAGAAGAGAGGGGGAGAGTTTCTTCAGTATTTTCTAGTCAAGTTGAATATTCTAATTCTGAAAAAGTATTTCTTTGGATTTCTCTTGAGAAGTGCTGTCTTTTTAGACACCTTAGCAAAAATGAAAGATGTTTTCCAGTGGGACTATAATGAAATTATTATTATGAATCTGTGCAATGGCATATTCTGTAGCCTGTACCTGTTTTATCAGCCTTATAGGCTTTCTTTACAACTTGCAGTATGCTTTACAGTCAACCTTGTGCTCTTAGAAGGTCTATTAAATTATGCAGAATACTTCAGACTCATACATTTATGTTTTCTAATCCTAAAGCAAACTATGCAGTTATTTCTTTATCTAAAATTCTACTGTGAAACAATTTGCTAATGCTAACCCATTTCCTTCTGATAAGGATGGGAAAGCTTTTTATAGATTTGGAAAGAAAGTTTATTCTTCTGCTACTTTAACTTTCGGAAGTTTGAAGTATTAGTCTTGCAAATTAAATTTGTACTGATTTCCTCTGAAAATATGAGAAAGTTAATTGTTAACCTTCTGTCTTCATGGGTTAAAAATTATTGGGAATTCCATAACCGAGACTGCTTCTTATGTAACCAAGCACTCCTTAAAGTGTTGCTATGATTCTGCTGATGTTTTCTCAAGAGCAGCTACTTAGGAGTGAGTTATGAGAAGATTTGTTTTGTTACGTTCTCTAAACTTACCAGAATATGTTAAAACAGAGATTTTAATTTCTTATTTCTTCCCTTAAGAAAGAGTTTTTGATTGCTGAGTTACTTCAAAGAAATTATGAAATAGGGAACATATTCAAGGATTGGCCTATATTTTCCAGCACTTTTTTCTAAGTTTATTCAAAAATTTTCTTTCGAACTCAGCACCGTTCTTCAAGAAGCAATTTAAGCAGCAAGTTGCTAACAAACAGAACTTCAGCAACTATAGCAAGAAAGCTCTAAAAAGAAAGTCCTCCCAGAACCAACAACAGTAATAAAAAATGACTATTTGCCTCTTCAGGCTCTTCTCCTTTCCCACTGTGCCAATGTATTCATCAGTCTGCCTCTTCACAGGTGGCATCAGATTATTTCAGTCCAATGAGTTCTGAGAATCATCCTGCACTGGTACATATGGCTGTGGGGGGAGTCCTTCCTTTTCAGGCAATTTTTCCTCCTGTAAAACAAATAGCCCTGTCTCCTCCAGTTTAGGAGCAAATGTTGTTCCATGGGATGAAGCAAATGGTACCCACAAATCAGAGCAACTAAGATTTTTATTCAAGGATCTTTCTGGTGTCAAAGAAAGTGGGAGTTTGGAGACCAGTCCTAGCCCTATCCTTTCTCAACCTGTTTGGTCAAGGTTCCAAAGTTCCAGATGTTATCCCTACAAATAATGTCACTGCTCATCCCTTCCTTCTGTTTCATGGTAACACTAGATTTAAAAGATGCTTATCTTCACATTCCTGTTGCAAGGAATTCAGATGTTTATTGCGGGGAGTGCCTTCTGTGTGGAGTCTGCATATCCTCCCCGTGGTTGGATGGGTGTTCGAAAGACATGCATAAATGGGCGTGCCTTAGTTGAAGGTTAAACGTCGAGCTGGCACCTCGGCGTTCGTGAAAATCTACTGCCAATCATTAGTGGACCGGAGTTCCGTTGTGGTGACCCCTAACTGGGAAAAGCCGAAAGACAACAACATTTTTCAGCTTTTTTGTATCTGATGCACATTTTCAATTCTGTGTCTTACCATTTTGTTTATCTCCTGCACCAGGGGGTATTTACAAAGTATCTACAACCAGTGATTGCTTATTGCAGAGTTCAAGGATTTCACATATTTCCTTATTTAGAGGATTGTCTTCTATTTGCAAACTATTTCTCCAATTGTCAAGATTCTCTGACATCTATCAAGAAACTAATTTTCTGTTTGGGGTTTCAGAGAATCTACAAAAATCATCCCTTATTCATCGTAAGAGAATATTTTTTTCCTGGGATGTCTTCTGGGTACTTCCCTAGGACAAAACAGAACTGTACAAAGAAATCTTCCTGAGCTTTTCCAACCAGTCTCTGCCATTTGACAGGCAATTGCTCAGTATTATGGGTTTCATGACCTGTGTGATTATCATGATTCCTTTAGTAAGAAAGACTTCACATGAGAACATTTTCAGTGGTGCCTCAGATAAGTCTGGAAACAGCATAAATACCCTTTATCTTTTTTTATTCCAATTCTGGAGTTTGTGAGAAGTTTGGTGGATAGGCAGTTATCTCTCACCTTAAGTTTTCCCTTCTGTTCAGTCTGTCAAAACAGAAGCTTTTGCTTGGGGGGGGGGGGGGGGTAGCAAAATTTTGAAAGTGCAAGATCTTGGAAAAAGCATGACAGACAAAAGCACATAGAGTTCAAAGAGATGTTGACTATAATCAATGTTCTAAATGCTTAAACCATCTCTGGTGTCCTGGACCTTTGCAAGTTATCACAGACAACACCACAGTGATGTGGTATATAAACAGACATGGGGTTCTAGATCTTACCCCTCTTTGCAGACTTGCTGTTATTACCTTGGAGGAATCAGCTAAGCTCATTTTGACTCTTAAGGCTTCATGCATTCTATAAGAACAAAACATTATAGCAGACAAGTGGGAAAGGACCAGGACAGTCCCTCACTTATGGAAACTAAACCGGATGGAGGTGGGGGGTTCCTAGGAAGTGATCTAACTAATGGAAAAAACTCATCTACATCTATTTGCCTCCTTTTAAAAGATACAATTAAAGAGATTCTGCTCCCGGGTTCCTTGCAAACTGGCCTAAAAGACAGATGATTTCTCATTCCCATGGATGGGAATGTTCTTCTTTGCTTTTCCACCCTTTCCACTGATATCCAGAGTCCTTCTAAAGATCTAGAGAGACTCTCTAAAAATAGTGGTGGTGACACCCTTTTGGCGCAGGCTATGGTGGTATTACCTTCTTTTGAAATTGGCCGTGGGCAGTTGCAAGCTTCTTCAATTACTGAATTTACTCACACAGGACAGGGGATGTTTTATAACTCCCCAGCCTGGAAAACTTCTTTTCACTGCTTGGAACAAAGAATTTTGACATCTTTTAGGCATATATTTATTTTTATGAGGATGTGCAGCAGTTGCTAAAAAATGCTGTTTATATATTTACATGGAAAAGATTTTCTAGTTGGTGCCGTACTATGAGTTAGGGCCCTATTAAGGCCCAGATGCCTTTGGTTCTTGATTATTTGTGTGAGTTATTTTCTTCCGGCCTCTCTGACTCTTCTGACAGGATTCATTGTATGGACATTTCTGTTTGTCTGCTGTTAGAGCCCCCATTTCTTCCTGTCCATAAATTTATCATCTTTTGAAAAGGGTTTTAGATACATACAGAAAGAAAAATATATACAAGTATAAACACGCATCATTTTAATGAGAACAATGTTGGTGGTTAATCTATGATGTAATATTATTTAGCATTTATGAAACCATTATGATATCAGTAGTGGAGTGGTGTGGTGTGGTTTACTGCATTTAAACTACTGGAAATTATATAGTAAAAGTATGAAGAAACATATACATAACTTGTTTGCATGACTTCCTTTCATTGATGAAGTGTAAAAGTTTAGAAGTATTTGTAATTCAGTTTAAACATGTAGTTTAACTTTTAAGATAACACTGCATGTTAACATCTGGAATCCATAAATCTGTGCAATACAAAATTTGTTTTTAACTTCAAGTTGTTGATTGCTTTCCATACATCTTGCATGACCGAAACTCTGAATAAAGATCTAACAGGATTTTCTTGGCAGTGGAAGTTGAATGACACTCTTTTCCATGAATTTATTTTTTAGACAAGGTCTAGAGAGCAATGTTCTGAGATTCGTTGGCATATTGCTAAATGAAGGAGGACCCATAGATGTTGACCGCAAGTTTATCATCTTATATTTTTTAAGTGATGACACCATTGCTGTCTTTGAACCTTCACAAAGGAACTCAGGTAACTGAAATACAGTGCATATACACTGACATGGGCCAGTGGTATATTCCATACTTTCCATTTATTTGCTGTGGCTAGATATATCTTTGGGTTGGGAATATCTAATTTACATATACATGTAGATAGGACTGACCAGGAGCACATCCATGTGTAAGAAGCTGCATAAAAATTTACCAGCATATCAACTAGTAAACATGGCTGGTAATTTAATAACTAGCTAAGTGATCTGTCAAATTTGATATAGTGTTTGATTCCCATGACTCAGGTTAGTAGGATCCCCATGCCCCCAAATGTACGATGTGAAATTGTTCAATCTCGCCGTTTGTTCTTACACATGGGTTCGGAGCCGATCCTCGGCTCCGAGTCAGCCATATCACTAGCTCGCATCTTCGAGAAAGCTCGAGGCACAGTAATATCCCATGATCCTCCGGTGCTAACCCTCAGATCTAGTTTGCCGCTAGCAGCAGATCGCATCGAGAGGCTCGGGCCAGTACAATTTTTACTGTTTTTTCTTGTTAAATATATATATATTTTTTATATTCTTATAATCTTTATCTTAATAATTGATAGCTTCATATATATAGTAGTTGTGTGTACTAGTTTAGGTAGTTTGTTACCTTTAAAATTATTAGTAAGGGCCTTAGGCCGTTTTTTGTCTGTAAGAACTTACAGTATTTAAAAGAAAGTTAACTTTTTCTATTTTATTTTTTCTTTCAAAAATATATATACATATATCTCAGTGTGCTGTGGTGTGTTTTTTATACATTTATATATATATATACTTATATCTGATATTGTAGTTAAAATGTTTTCTATATAGTGCTGTCTTTTTTTCTAGTAGAATGTCAGAAAAGACTAAGAGTGGATTTAAAAGGTGTCAGTGTGGACAGAAGATGTCCATTACTGACAACCATTCATCCTGCGTCTACTGTCTTGGCCCTCTCCACTTGCAGGAAGACTGTTCCATCTGTTATTCCTTTAGTGGGAGGGTCATGCTGGAAAGACGCAGGAAGTTGGTGGACAGAGGTTTAATCAAACCTGAGTTTCAAGAGGCCCTGGACAAGGCTGAACAGGTTTCGAAGTCTTCGAAGGGGTCGAAGTCTTCAAGAGTGTCGGAGCCCAAGTCATCGGCTCCGAGCACCTCTTTTCAAATTCGGACACCGGCTCCTATGACTTCGGTGCCGGGTGTCGAGACCTTATCTCTGCACGAGGCTCAGGTCTTGGAGCCGGTATCAGAGGTACCACCGTCTACTATCCTTCGCTCGGTGATGGCTTCGATCCCTTTGACCCGTTCTTCGAGGCCACTTTCCGACTCCGATGTGGACCGAGTGGTACAGAAGCTTATGGAGAACTCGGCTTTGTCAAAATTACTCGAGGTTTCGTCCCAGTTGGTTTCAAAACTCAAAGCTATTCCAGTTCCCTCGACACTTCCTCCTCTGAGACCCGTCGAGTCATCGGTGTTAGGAGTCGAAGAACCAATGATTGTAGAGCCCTCGGTGCCGAAGCCTCCAGTAGTGCTATTGGCTCCATTGACCTTGACTCCTTCGGAACTAGCCGGAGAGTCTCAGAGCCGAGCATCTTTCCTGGGTTCCGGGGGGGATAGTCGAACCGAGATTTCGGTTCCGACTCTTCCTCTCGGTGCCTCGGCTCAGATCAGTTCGAATCCGTCCTCGGTGTCGGAGCTCGTGGTTCCGATTTCGGAGAAACGACCTCCTTCTTCGGATCGGGTTGGATCTTCGGGTCGGGGCACCGGTGCCTTTGACATCATGAGGAAGGTCTTGTCAGATCAGACACTTACTTCATTGACTTCTTTATCTCCTTCCCCAAAAGGTCTGCGTTCTGCTTCTGTGCCTTCGGTACCTACCAAGCGTCGAGACCCAATGCCTCAGAAGTCCCCAGAGGGAGACTCTGGTTCCTCAGATGCATCCCCAGAAGCTCCCACTGAGGATGTTCCGAGGAAACGACTGTGCAAGAGGAGGCACATAGATTCCCCACAGGAATCTCTTACATCTGATACTGATTTAGATGAAACAGAAGGGTCCCCGTGGTACACCTCTGAGGATGTCTCTTTTGCAGACATTTTGGAAATCCTGAAGCAAAGAGGGGACTGGCAAACCCTTACCCCTTCTGCGGATGAATCGGTTTTACTGAAGGCATTTGGGATTCAACCTTCTACCTCCTGGGTGACTCCTCCCTTTGACGATCTCATGGATCTAGTAGCTCGGAGGGCTTGGGAAACACCTGATACAGTGGAACCAGTCCCGCGTAAACCCAATAAATACATGACAGCTCCCCAAGATAAAGCCTATCTTACAAAAGGAGTTCCCGTAGACACTATGGTGGTGGCGGCGGCCACTAAGAAAGAGATGTCTGAATCATCTTCCTCTGTCCATCCCCCTAATAAGGATTCTAGGACAATGGACAGATATGGGAAGCACATATTTAGTTCGGCGACTTTTTCCATCCGATCGCTCAACTACCTTATGCATTTTACGTGTTTACAAAGAGATCTCATTAAGGAATTAGGAGATACTCTTCAGGGACACACAGATGCTGCTGTCGCCGAGAAAGTGACAGCGCAACTTAACATCCTAAATTCCATAGTCAACTCGTCCATGAGGCTGATTTCATACGCAGCCGAAGGATCGAGTAGAGCGGCAGCTTCAGCGATTGCACTGAGAAGACAATCCTGGTTGCGCTTATGCTCCTTTGCGGAAGCCTTTAAGTCTTCATTTGCCAATGCCTCCTTTGATGGTGCCTCCCTGTTTGGGCCCAAAGTAAAGGAGACTCTCACGAGGTGTGAACAAGAAGGGAAGACCCTGTCTGCCGTAGGGGTCCGTTTTTCCGTTCCATCTAGACCCTACCCTAAAGGGCAATGAGGAGGAAAGATGTGGTTCTGAAAGACTCAGTGATCTTTTCAACACACCCAAAGTGATGCCCCCTCCAGAGGCAGAGGAGGGGGAAGAAATGGAAGACGCCGCCCAGCCGGCAGAGGGGGTCTGCAAAATCAGGGTGACAGAGAAACCTTCTCTGGAAAACCCTTCCAGCACTCCTGAGTGCAGGCCCGGCTGTCCTACTCTGGAGGCAGTCGGGGGTCGCTTGGCTTTATACCCAGAGGCCTGGCTAAATCTTACATCAGATTACTGGGTAAAAAGCATAGTTACCAGAGGCTACAACATTCCCCTCATAAAAATACCACCAAACTCCAAAAAACTCCCAGATGTTCCACCCAGTCTGCGAGACCAAGCAACCATAGAGATAAGAAGGTTGCTCGAAAACAGAGTCATCCAACCAGTCCCAGCGGACCAAATAGGATCCGGAACTTACTCAAGGTTCCTTTTAGTTCCAAAGAAAACAGGGGACTGGAGGCCAATTTTAGACCTCAGCAAGTTAAATACCTTTGTAAAAAAGGAAAAGTTCCGGATGGTCACGCTTCAGTCAATCCTTCCTTTTCTACAAAAGGGCAACTGGATGTGCTCTATAGATCTCAAAGACGCATACTACCATATCAAAATGGCCAGGGCGTCCAGAGATCATTTGCGCTTCCGGCTGGGAGCCAGTCATTTCCAGTTTCGCGCTCTGCCCTTTGGTCTCACCTCAGCCCCCAGGGTGTTCACCAAATGCATGGCAGTAGTAGCATCTCACTTGAGACGAAAGGGATTCCAGGTGTTTCCTTATCTAGACGACTGGCTCCTTTCCGCCACCACCAAGTGTCGTCTTCTACAAGCCAGGGACTACGCCATCAATCTTTGCTCTTCACTAGGCATAACGGTGAATTTTGGAAAATCTGTCTTATCGCCGTCACAGCGTATCTTATTTATAGGAGCACAGCTAGACACTTCCCTGGCTCAAGTTACTCTCCCCCCATCAAGAGTGTCAGACCTCAGGCACCAAATTTTGCTCCTTCTTCACAACAACAGATTCTCTGCATGACAAGTATTAAGAGTGCTAGGCTTGATGGCAGCATCCCTTCTTGTAGTTTCTTTAGGCAGAATGCACATGAGGATCCTTCAATGGATGCTATTCGCCCAATGGTCGTATCTACAACTTCCACCGTCTCACGAGATCTTGATCATGAATTATTGCAAGAAGGATCTCTTGTGGTGGATACACAGTCAAGAGCTAACACTAGGACGACCCTTTGTATTACCCAGTCCGGTAGCAACTCTAACCACGGACGCTTCCCTGATAGGGTGGGGGGGATTCTTTCAGGGACAAACAGTCCAAGGTCAATGGTCCAACATGGAGTACAATCTGCACATCAATGTTCTAGAGATGAGGGCAGTGTTTCTAGCGTTGCAACACTTTCACAAGTCCTTACCTCAGGGAACAGTGACAGTTCAGACAGACAACATGTCAGTGGTCTGGTACATAAACAAGCAAGGGGGAACCAGATCTTACCCGTTATGCAGAGAGGCCCTCAGAATTTGGCAATGGGCAAAGTCCACTGGACGCTTTCTGATAGCAACGCACATCCCGGGGATTTCCAACGTAATCGCGGACAGGTTGAGCAGAGCCATCCTGTTCCCTCACAAGTGGTCCCTCAAACGTCAAGTGGCGGAAGAGATCTTCCGCAGATGGGGCCAGCCTTGCTGTGACCTGTTTGCATCCCCTTTGAATGCCAAATGCAGAAGCTATTTTGCCCTGTTACCCCCCTCAGGGGGTGTCCCCAGGGACGCACTGGTATACGATTGGTCCCCGGGTCTCCTTTATGCTTTTCCTCCTGTTCCACTAATTCCCAGGTTTTTGCAGAAAGCCAAACGTCTGGACAGGACCATAATACTGATAGCCCCATTCTGGCCTCGACAAATCTGGTTTCCCTTCCTTCAATCCCATCAAGTGGAGGAACCATGGATTTTGGACCCGGAGTCATATCTGTTGACACACTCGTCGGGAGTTCCTCACACCTTCCTCAAGTCCCTCAAACTGACAGCTTGGCTGCTCCGCTTCCCATCTTAGCCAGGTCAGAGTTACTATCTCCTGCAGTACAACAAATTATCTTCTCACAAACCATCTACAAGAAAATTGTGCATCAGCAAATGGAACCGTTTTGTGCACTGGGCCTCCAAACAAGGTATAGATCCATTCGGGGCCCCAGTACACAAGATACTAGATTTCCTTTCCTCACTTTTTCAAGAAGGAGCATCAACATCCACTATAAGGGTTCAACTGGCCGCTATATCCAATTTTCATACTGGCAGTAAGGATGGTTCTCTTATGTCTCACAGACTTTGTAAAGCCTTCATGAAAGGTACTTTTCATCTCCGTCCCCCTTTTCATAATCCAATAGCACCTTGGAATCTTAATCTCATGCTGTCGCAACTCATGTTGCCCCCTTTTGAACCAGCAACCACAACTCCGTTAAAATTGCTTTCGTGGAAAATACTTTTCCTGGTTGCCATCACTTCAGCCAGAAGAGTTTCAGAGTTACAGGCTCTATCTATCCGGCCCCCGTACATGATTTTTCATCCGGATAGAGTAACCTTGCGCACCAATCCATCCTTTCTTCCGAAGGTTTGTTCAATTCAGAACATCAATCAATCTATTGAACTGCCTACCTTCTTTAAAAATCATTCCAATAAGCTGGAATACACATTGCACAAGTTGGACGTTCACAGACAACTAAGATTTTACTTGCATAGGACAAAAGAGTACAGAAAGTCAGATCAACTATTTGTCTCATATGCTGACCAAAGAAAAGGACAGGCAGTAACGAAGGTTACCTTATCCAAATGGCTCGCAGATTGCATAAATTTCGTATATGCTGAATCCAAACAACAACTTCCTTTCAAACCCAGAGCTCATTCTACAAGGGCGATTGCTACCTCTTCAGCCCATACCGCTTGTTTGCCTTTAGATACCATTTGTGCAGCGGCAACTTGGGCAAAACCACATACCTTTATTGCCCACTACAAGCTAGACAAGAGCTCCAGGGACAGGGCGACATTTGGTTCCACTGTACTCAGGAATGTTCTCCCTTGAGCCACCCAGGAAAAAGGAGCTAGGGACGCTACCCGTGTGTAAGAACAAACGGCGAGATTGAACAATTTCACATTAAGAAGTTATGTCTTACCATAACGATCCATGTGAATTGTTCATCTCGCCTTTGTTCTTACATTCCCCCCCTCCATCCCCCGTCCTACGGTCTGGGAGAACGGTTTTCGATTAGATTCCTTTTCAGCCTTTTCTAGGTATGGTTGACATGTTATTAACATCAGTAATGGCATCTTTTATCCTCTACCTGGCAGTAGGGTTTCAGACAATTTGTAGTATTTGTTCATAAGTGTTTTAGACACATTTCTAAGAGGGATTCTTCTGGTATAGCAAACTAGATCTGAGGGTTAGCACCGGAGGATCATGGGATATTACTGTGCCTCGAGCTTTCTCGAAGATGCGAGCTAGTGATGCGGCCGACTCAGAGCCGAGGATCGGCTCCGAACCCGTGTGTAAGAACAAAGGCGAGATGAACAATTCACATGGATCGTTATGGTAAGACATAACTTCTTATTAGTAATGTCCAATTCCCTGCCTACCGTGTAGAGAATTATGAGCGAGTCTCCAGTCATAACCCGTTTGTTATGTACTTGAGACATGGATATAGGCACAATAAGTGTTTTACGGCTTTGAAAGCTGTACCATGCTTTGTGCTGCCACACACAGATTGGTCATCACAGAACAGTGGTGGTAAAAGTGAACAGTGCAGGAAATGTAAAGAGCTTTAAAACATGTTAAACACTTAATTTAGCCAATCATTTAACATATTTTAAAGCTCTTTGCACTTCCTGCAACTGTTCTTTGGCAGCCACCAACTGTAGTTAATGATCTAGGGCAAAGGTAGAACTTAGTGAGGTAAGTTTAACCAAAGCTTAAGCACCTTTTTAATGTCAAAAAAGATGCTTTACAAGCCTGTCTTCTCCCTGTTTTTGAGTGTAAAAACTACAAGAAAAACCTAGCCAAGCTAAAGTTTTCACTGTGTGATACCTTAAACACCTTGTAATAGAATGTTCATGACTTTTTACTTTTTCTTTTTATGTCTTAATGCTGGGACATCCAATACCTCTCAACTTCTTAAACTAAGAATCTGGACAAAGCCATAAATAGAAGTAGGACAAAGACCCAAGAATAGGGACAATTTTTAAATATTGCTCTTACAAATTTAGAAAGTTGATAGAATAGCACTTTTTGCATTAGCATGAATTTTCTGAAGGGTATGAAGTCTGAATATCAAATGTCTGTCATTATTTTCTAACTTTAGTCTCTAATGATTTGCCACTAATTTGCCAGAAAACCATAGTGTTATGAAAAACAGACCAAAAATATGAGGCAAAAATCTGGACATTCAGCTAACATCTGTACAGTTGAGAGGTATGTAAGGGATTTAATCAATCCGTAGGACATCTTTGTTCCTGTGGTATCCTTTGAGCAGGAAAATTTCATCAAGAAATAGTTCACTGTGTTACAGCAGTCTTCTCAGCTGTCAGCAACTCATCCTAAGTCTTCTAGCTCTGGGACTGCATCTTCCAAACAGGAAAAGACAACTACCACCCCTACACACACATCTTCATGCAGTTCTAGGAAGGATTTCAGTTCTTAGCTTATACTAATTTGATTATTTCTCTTCTTGGCTTAGGCACTGACTGTGGAAATGGGGATTTTCTTTCATATGTCTCTCGCTAGAAAACACCTGTTTTGAAAGACCTTAAATTTAATGGACCATTTTAAATGGGCTCTAAGAAAGCTTGCCTATCTTAAAAACACTATGTGGAGTTGCAGAAGATTGATCCATTTAAGCTATGAGCAAGGGAGATGCTACACGGAGGCATACAGGGTCACATGCTGTTCTTTAAAATGGGTCTGTATCACTTTGTTGAATCCCACATCAGCGAATACCTCTTCATTGAACACCTATTTATCGAAGCTCCTAATTAGTGAATGGACTTTTCAGCAAAATTTTTCCTAGGGCAAAACAACAGTTGGCCACCATCTGGAATTTGCCCTTTAATGCACTTTAGTGTGATCTTGGAGTTGGGTATGAGGGGCGCAGACCCCCACCTGAGTGGGTGTTAAGTTTTCTGATTTTGTTCTCGGCCACTAGGGTGGCATACTGTTGGTTTGCTCTAGGAATAATTTTGTTGAAAAATCCATTCACTGATTGGGAGCTTTGATGACTAGTTGTTCAATGAAGAGGTATTCACTGATGTGGGATTCGACAAAGTGATATGGACACCTTTAAAGTATAGGGATTTCCTGGTTGCATCCCTGGTGGTAATGTCAGTATTATTTATTTACATTATTAAAACTATTTTTAAAATATTTTCTTTATTTTTTGTAGCATGGCTTCAGATTTTGTTTTTGTGCGTAGTCATAATCTCAGCCCGTGATGGCAGTCACAACTTTAGAGTGAGTTGCCATGACATTAGTTACCATACAAGAACCCTGTCTGTCTGGGACCATTCAGTTTCACTGGGTAAGGGTAATCTTTAAGGCATGATGTTCTGTTGACTGACACTGGTAATGGAAGACTACAGATGTTTAGGTTCCCAGGCCCCAAATTATTACCACTGAGATAATTTTGGGCACCAGTTATAGAATCATTTAAGTTGATTTAATGGTGGACGTCTGTGCTGTGACATTTGCAGGCAGTGCTGCCTGACTGTTTGCTAGCTAGCTTTAATCCCAGCTATTGTTACTTGACTGGCATACTCAAAGATACCTACTAGCTTCCCGAGTATAGAGTACCTTCCTCCTGAAACCTCATCATCACCCTGCAAACTGTTTGATGTTAAGTTGTCCATCTCGCCTTCATTCTTGCTGGATGGGTTCGGAGCCGACCTCGGCTCCGACTCGGCCACTCTAAAAGCTCGAGAGTTGGTTCCACCGGCTCGAGGCTCCCCTTATATCCCACAATGCTAGGCGGTATTACCTCAGATCTCGTTTGCCGCTACAGCTATCGAGACGTGTTGCTTCAACCGGCTTCAGGTGAGTGTAGAAAATAGTTTAAAAAAGTTACTAAACCCCTTTAAATTAGTTTTCCTTACAGTATCCCCTTAATTTAAGGATTTTTATCCCTTCTTCCTTGTTCTTACCCCTTTTTTTACCACAAGAACTTATAGTTCTTCCCTTAGGCCTTCGGGCCCTCCCATCCCCCCTTGGAGTGTATGTGTTTTTTTTGTAGGGACTTTTATAAAATTTAAAACTATCTAAATTTATTTAGTTTAAGTTAGTTTTATTTAGTGTATAGTGTAATCGGTGTGTTTGTGCTTGTGTGTGATTACACTTGTTCCTTAAAATGTCTAAGGATTCGAAGGTCTCAGGCTTCAAGAAGTGTGACTCGTGCTGTCAGAAAATGTCTCTGACAGACGGTCACACTTCTTGTGTACTGCCTGGGACCTTTACACCTGCAGGACTCTTGTGCTGTGTGCCATGGCTTCAGCCCTAGAGTCCTGCAGGAAAGAAAGAACAAGCTCATTTTACGGGGCTTGCTAAAGCCTGAGGGTCCCCCGACTGTATCTTCGGGCAAACCTTCTAAGGCTTCTAGGTCTTCGACTCCAGCTACTGAGTCGGCACCTAAGACACCAAAGTCTGCTACTACATCGGCTCCGGCTGGAGCCGATGAGACTCGAACTTCCACTCCTGTGGTTCCCTCGGTTCCGGCTGGAGCCGAGGTATTGGAAATGGCTGAGTCGGCTCCGATCAGACTATCGGAACCGACCTCTAGGAAGAGATCAAGGTCACCGTCCCTCGGCTCCGTTCATTCGGCTCCAGCATCTCCCTTGCTGTCTGAACGGAGCCATAGGTCGCACTCCTCTAGGTCTTCGAGGCTTTCTGACCATGACCTTCAGAGGGTAGTGAGTCGACTTCTTAAGTCCGAGGCATTGGCCCAAATGCTTCAGAGCCCGACTCATCAGTCGATGCTTAACCCTATATCTCAAAATATTCCTCCTCCGACTCCTTTGAGCTCGGAGCCGGGGCGTTTCGGACCCGAGACTGTGGTAGTGTCGGAGCCGATAGAATTGTCTTCGGCACCGTTGTCGGCTCCGATTTCTTCCTTGGAAGAATCTCGGCGCCGGACTTCCCTCGTCGGCTCCGAGGGGGTGAGTGGCATCGGACCCTTGTCCGACCCCGCTCTCCCTCTCGGTGCTTCGGCGCTGGTGAGTTCGGCTCTGACATCGGCCTCGGAGCCATCGCTGTCGGTGCCGAGGGAGGCTTTCAGCTTTTCAGAGCGGGGACCTCTGGCTCTGCCTGACAGGGGTGCATTCGAGGTCATGCGGAGTGTGTTGGAACCCGGTTCAACTCCACAGTCGGCTCCGTCCGTCCCTCCCTCTTCGGTGCCTCAGGTTATGTCTGCTCACTCCCTCATCCCAGACCGCAGAGAGCCAGCTCCTCAAGAATCCCCTGTGGGGATCTCATCCTCTTCCGAGGCCTCTCCTGAATTGGCAGGGGAGCCCCCTAGGAAGAGAAAGTGCAAGAGGAAGCACATAGACTCTCCTGAGTCTGTCACCTCTGACACGGATTTAGAGGATTCGAGGGTTCCCCATTCCCCTTCTGAAGATGTCTCCTTTGCAGACATTCTAGAGATCCTGAAACAGAGGGAAATTGGCCAGCCCTTAACCCTTCGAAGGATGAATCTGTGTATCTTGAGGCGTTTGGCTCTCGCTCTTCCACTTCCTGTGTGTCCCCCTTGACCCCTCATGCAGGTGGTAGCTAAAAAGGCTTGGACGGCTCCTGACTCTGTGGACCCCACCCCCAGGAGACCTTCAAAGTTTATCACAGCACCAGCAGATAAACAATTTCTCACTAAGGGAGTTTCTGTGGATGCTATGGTGGTAGCTGCTGCCACTAAGAAGGAGCTAGCTGATCCTTCGGAGCCTGTCCATCCTCCTAACAAGGAATCTAGGTCTATGGACAGGTACGGGAAGCGGATGTTTTCGTCAGCGACCTTTGCTATGCGTTCGCTGAACTACCTCTGCCATTTCACTCATCTTCAACGCGACTTGATCAAGGAAGCGAGTGAGATGTTGAAGGACCCTACAGCTGCGGGTTTTCAGGACAAGATGAACGCTCAGCTGGCTACCCTAAACTCTATAGCTAACTCCTCCATGCGCCTCCTTTCATATGCGGCTGATGGAGCGAGCAGAGCCGCAGGGACAGCTGTGGCCTTACACCGGCATGCCTGGATGCGGCTATGCAATTTTGCGGACCCCTTTAAAACGTCTTTCACTAATTCCCCGTTTGATGGATCATCCCTTTTTGGTCCTCAAGTGAAAGAAACCTTGACAAGGTGCGAGACAGATGGCAAAACTCTTTCTGCCGTCGGAGTCCGTTTTTCTACTCCTTCTAGACCTTACCCCAAAGGCCAGAAAAGTGGAAAGATGTGGTTCCGCAAACAATCTCAAGGGACTTTGCCTGATGCACAGAGTCGGTTCCCCTCTAGAGGCAGAGGGGGGAACAATAATGGTAGACGTCGCCCTAGAGGCAGGGTGGGTCCGCAGAACCAGGGCAATCGAGAAACCTTTTCCGATAAGCCCTTCCAGCATCCCTGAGGTGTTGCCCGACTGTCCACCTTCAGAGGCAGTCGGGGGAAGATTATCACTGTACCCAGAAGCCTGGCGATCCCTAACTCAAGACAAGTGGGTACAGTCCATCATTTCCGAAGGCTATTCCATTCCGTTCTTTCGCATTCCAAATCAATCAAAAAATCCTTCCAGATGTTCCACCCTCAAAGGGATCAAGCAGCGTTGGAAATATCAAAGTTGCTTGCAAAAAGAGCCATTCAGCCAGTGCCAGCAGACCAGCAAGGATCCGGAATCTACTCCAAGTTCTTTTTGGTTCCAAAGAAAACAGGGGACTGGAGACCCATTTTGGATCTCAGTATCTTGAACAAGTCTGTCAAGAAAACAAGATTTCGGATGGTCACGCTACAATCCATCCTACCCCTATTGGGAAAGGAAAACTGGATGTGCTCTATAGACCTCCAGGATGCGTACTATCATAAAAATGAACAGACGCTCCAGGAGATTCCTCCGCTTCAGGCTGGGAACCAGTCACTTTCAATTCAGAGCCCTGCCCTTTGGACTCACCACTGCCCCCCGGGTGTTTACCAAATGCATGGCAGTGGTAGCTTCTCACCTGAGACGTCAAGGATTCCAGGTGTTTCCTTACTTAGACGACTGGCTCCTCACAGCTCCTACCAAGCATCTTCTTCTACTTGCCAGAGACTACACCTTTCGCATTTTTCAAAAGTTAGGTATCTCAATAAATTGCGAAAAGTCTGTTTTGTCGCCTTGTCGTGCTATTACCTTCATAGGCGCAAATCTAGACACAGTCAACATGTCTGCAAGACTCACAGGCCAAAGAATAGCAGACATACACAAACTGGTCTCCCTTCTCTTCCACAGCAACAGAGTCAAAGTCAGATTAGTTCTAAAAGTACTGGGGATTATGGCGGCTGCTATCCCTCTACTTCTATTAGCCAGATTTCACATGAGAATCCTTCAATGGATGCTCTTCACACAATGGTCATACCAACAACTTCCGATGTCCCACACCATTGTGATTACGCAAGCATGCAAGAATCATCTTCTTTGGTGGATTTCTTCCCCCCAGCTCTTCCTAGGAAGACCCTTTGTCCTTCCCCCTCCGGTTGCTACTCTGACAACGGACGCCTCCCTGATCGGGTGGGGGGGGGCATTATCAGGGCAGAACAGTCCAGGGCATTTGGCAACCAGTCGAACGCCACTTGCATATAAATGTTCTAGAGATGAGAGCAGTGCTTCTAGCGTTGCAAGCCCTTCAAGACTCTCTTCCCTTGGGAACGATAGCAATTCAGACGGACAACATGTCTGTAGTGTGGTATATCAACAAACAAGGCGGAACCAGGTCCTATCCCCTATGTCAAGAAGCACTCAGACTGTGGCAATGGGTGATTTCTTCTCAGCGTTTTCTGATAGCAACGCACATCCCCGGGAAGTCCAATCTTATCGCGGACAAGTTGAGCAGAGCTATCCTCATGCCTCACGAGTGGTCTCTGAAAGATTCTATCTTGGAGAAAATTTTTCTCAAGTGGGGTCAGCCTTGCTGCGACCTTTTTGCTACTCCCCAAAACAGCAAGTGCAAAGATTATTTCACCCTCTTCCCCTTACCAGGCCAGCCCAGCAGAGACGCTCTAGTCCAAGTTTGGCCCCGGGACTTCTGTATGCATTCCCTCCCTTCCCACTAATCTCTCAAGTGATACAGAAAGCTATCGCTCAGAAAGCCTCATTGATCCTCATTGCTCCTTACTGGCCTCGACAGGTTTGGTTCCCCTTTCTACATCAATTTCTGTTGGAGCAACCCTGGCATCTGGACCTAGTTCCAGATCTTTTGATCCATCAGTCGGGTCAGTTACATTGCTCCCTCCCTCTCTGAACCTCACTGCTTGGTTCCTCCAGTTCCAACCTTAGCCAGGCTTCCTCAAATATCTCACTCTGTTCGAGATATTTTGATAGCTTCCCATAAATCTTCCACTCGGAAGATTTATCTTAGTAAGTGGAAACGTTTCGCCTATTGGGCTCAAGGAAGGGACATAGATCCTTTCACTGCTCCCATCCAAATAGTCCTTGATTTTCTAGCTGAACTTTTCCATGCAGGTTCTTCTCCTTCTACTCTTAAAGTTCAATTGGCAGCTATATCTAACTTTCATGTGGGCATCTCAGATTCTGCCATCATGTCTCACAAGCTTTGCAAAGCTTTCTTGAAGGGAGTTTTTCTTCTTAGACCTCCTATAAGAAATCCTCCTCCCTCTTGGGACCTTAATTTAGTTCTCACATCTTTAATTCTTCCCCCTTTTGAACATGCAGCTTCCTGTTCAATGAAATTGCTATCCTGGAAGACTCTCTTTCTGGTAGCCATTACTTCAGCTAGAAGGGTCTTAGAGCTTCATGCACTCAGCAGTCGACCACCGTATCTATTGTTTCATAAGGATAGGATATCCTTACGGACCAATCCATCCTTTTTACCTAAAGTAGCCTCTGCGGCAAATCTAAATCAAAAAATTGACCTCCCTGTGTTTTTTCCTAACTTTTCTAGCAGGTCTGAACAAAAATTGCATTGGCTAGATGTCCATCGTCAATTAAGGTATTATTTGGATAGGACCAAACAGATCAGAAAAACTGACCAGTTGTTTGTCTCTTATGCAGAAGGCAGAAAGGGCCTTTCAGTTTCGAAGGTATCACTCTCCAGATGGCTAACATCCCTGATTTCCCTTGTGTATGAAATTAGACACCAAAAGTTGCCTAACAAACCAAAGGCCCATTCGACTAGAGCTTTGGCTACTTCTATAGCTTTCCAAGACAGGCTGCCTATTGATACCATTTGTGCAGCAGCTACATGGGCTACTCCTCACACTTTCATTTCTCATTATAAGTTGGATTTAGCTTCTAGACATAGAGCTAATTTTGGTTCCACTGTACTCAAGAGTCTGTTCGATAGGCCACCGGGACAAGGTGCTAGGGACGGTCCCATCCAGCAAGAATGAAGGCGAGATGGACAACTTAACATATAGAAGTTATGTTCTTACCATAACGTTCCATGTTAGTTGTCTTCTTCTCGCCTTCTTTCTTCGTCCCACCCTCCTTCCCCCTAGCCTGGACAGACCTAGAGGAGTTTGATTGTGACCTCTCTTTCTACCACCTCTATTGTATATAGGTATATGCTATACTGTGCATATATTCCTTCATCAGGTTTTCAGGTCACCTTCTTCCCTTCCTTTTATAGAGGTGGGTTTTCCCTTTTCCAGTAGTCCTGGAGTTATTATTGGCTGGGCCTAGCTTACAAACGAGATCTGAGGTAATACCGCCTAGCATTGTGGGATATAAGGGGAGCCTCGAGCCGGTGGAACCAACTCTCGAGCTTTTAGAGTGGCCGAGTCGGAGCCGAGGTCGGCTCCGAACCCATCCAGCAAGAAAGAAGGCGAGAAGAAGACAACTAACATGGAACGTTATGGTAAGAACATAACTTCTATTTAATGCTGACACCTATATTACTGGCCAGCTCATACAAGGCAAATTGAACTTATGGGTAATGGTAGGCATGTAGCCAGAAATTTCTGTTTTCTTTGCCTATTTCGCAAATTTGTATACACTTGTCCAGATGCTACATATGATACATTTGAAGAATGCAAAGCTTTTCCTGCTGCTTTTCATGACTGTTTATAAAATTAGTAATTATATATGTTCATCATTAGATCACTGTTGCAGTAGCCTAAGCTATATGGGTTATATCCTGCTGAGGACATGAAAACTGGCCAGCTTTCAGTGTTTAAGGGCACCTTCCATGCACTCTAGCCACTTAACAGCTTGAGGAAAGTGGTTTAAAGTCACTGGTTAGGGTGCCAAACTTTCAGAGCTTTCTTGCTGTTGAAGTGCATTCTTCTTTGCGGGCTTCAAGTAATTAATAGTTGGCTAGCACTTATTCAAACCTGTGCAGATAAGTTCCGTTTTGGGGAAAACCTTTCATTTTACCATTTTCTGTGAAGGGCCCATACTTTTGGTGGTTGTCATTGAAATATTTTACCTCAGAATTATTGTTTGTAGTGAGGAGGTAAGACCAGCTTACTAACCTTAGTTTTTCTACTTACTTGTTAGACAGTGTTTTCGGTAGAGACATGGACCAGGCTTCAGGCTTTTTGGTTATTCCCTTCCCAATCCACAAGAAAAAAAAAGTTATACAGAAGTCTCCAGTTTTGAAGCTAGCTTCCTGTTTGCCTCAGCCACTAATGAGTGACTCTGCTTAGGTTATTATAGGTACCTCAGACTGTGTATTGCTTTCTCACAATCCCCTTGGTGTTGCTTCTCAATAAGCCACTAAGGACTAGACAGGCACATCTTCTGTTGCTGTTTAGCTGTCCTATATAGGCAAAGGAGAACCACACTTATCATTATGGGAGGTTGAGAGCTGACAATATTCTGTTGTGAAGCTGCTCTGAGGAGAAGGAGCCATCCATCAGATTGATCTTTTTCTGAGAGGCCTCTCAGGGAAAAACTAAAGTTAGATATTTTTTTCTCCTCCATTAGTTAGGATAGACAGAGAAGATTGGCTAGGCTTTGCTAAGGATTTATTTTAAGCCTTTCAGTGTTTACATTCTGAGTTTTCCTTGAATTTAAAAAAGAAAATATTTCTTCTCTCTTATATTCTGTGTCTCAGTCTGAGGGGCAGGAATTAGATTTAGATTGCATTTCTCAGTTTATGATCTCACAGAATAGTGAATCTGACTCTGAGGAAAGTTTTCCTTCAGATTCTTCACCTGAGAAGATATTCTTGTCCGATACTATTGCCAGAATAAAGGAATTAGTTCAATGAGAACAGAAAGGAATAACTAACTCCCTGCAAATATATTATAAATTGTTACAGGTAGAGTTTCCTTAACTTGCAGCTATTCCTCCTGTTTTGAAAGCACTAGAGGATGGTTTCTTTGCAGCCAGCAGTTTGGAAAAGTCTTTGATAGGTTTGGGAAGAAAGTTTATACTTCTTCCAGCCTAGCCTTCAGAATAGCGAATTGTCTATTGCATGATAACTGTAGGAATCAATCAAATGAGGTTAGAAAACACTGGGATTAGAGACTGTAAAAGCAATTTATAACAGAACAATGGGAAGACATGTATGGCTTCCAAGTATGCAACAAAGTCCAGAAGGTTTAGGATCTTTGCTTGGAAGTGTTTGCATAGGTATTTTTATAGCCCAAGCAGACTTAGAATTTTTCTCTGGTAGATAGCAAATGTTGGAGGTGTGATGGGGAAGATACATAATTGGGAACATATGTTGTGGGAATGTAACAAGTTGCCAGATTTTAACAATTCCCTGCAGAATACTTTGTCAGAAATATTGGGTAGGCAAATGGCTATAACTAAGGAAATGATTCTTTTGAGCTGGCATACAGGATCTGAATTGCCTAGACATAGTAAAGCTTTATTAAATTTAAATCTGTTGGCTGCCAAAAAAGCAATTACTTGAAAATGGAAATCAAAGTCTAAACCAACTATATTTGAATTACTGAATATTATAAAAGTGATAAAAAAATGGAAGTGGGATCTTTAGGAAATAGAAGGAGCAAATTACACAGAAATAAATAGACATTGTGGGAACAATACATGCAGAATAATGTCCAGGAGGAGGAGGAGTGAGGTTTAAGGAGAGGCAGGAATTCAGCAATTTGTGTAATGTTGAACTGATGATAGTTGCAAAGAAAAAAAGATGTATGATGTATATTGTATGTAAATAAGAAAAATGTTAATATAGTTTATTTTCTCTTCTGTTAATGTATATTTGCCTATGTGTTAAGTGCTAATTTAATAAAGGATTGTAAAAATAGTGCATTGTCAGGATCACATGTCTTAAGTTTCTGCTTGGCTTCCTTTGATAATATGAGAAAGTTAATTGCTGACCTCCCTTTTTCAGATACTAATTCATCTCTGAAATTCATTAATATGTGCTGCGGGTAATGAAACACTCTCTAAAATGCTCATCTGATGATGTTCTTCATGTTTCACTGTTGCAGTTCTCACACTTGGGTTATCCTGCCAGGGGTAGCCCTCGGTCGGCCGGAATACCAGAGGCTTAGTATTTCTGCTTCTGTTGCTGTCACTCCAGGACTGACGTCAGGTCATCAGTGGTATAAAAACAGGCAGCCAACGCCATTACATCAGTCTTTCTTGCAGAGGAGCCTGAAGCAGAAGCAGTTCGCACAAGTGCCGGTCGGCCGCTACCTGAGTTTTCGTTTCTGAAGTTGAAGTCTTCTAAAGCTAAGTACCCCACTGGGGATCCGTTTTTCTTGCTCTAACTGATGTCAGAAAAAGTTAACAATTGTCTTGCCTGTGGAAAGCAAATACCACACCGATATTTCCATTCTTACTGCATCATCTGTTTAGGCCTAGACCACAACGTCCCTCACTGCTGGTTTTGTGCTTTGTTCAACGTCCGAACTATATGTTGTTGGGCCCTTATCGTAGCTAAATACTTTCACTCTTGATCTCCGTATTCCAAAATGACTTTGGTAAGCCATCCGACTACCGATCTTTTGAAAAAACGTAAGGATAAAGACAGAGACAGACCGCACAGGTCCAAAACTGTCGGCGACACTTCCATTAATCTAGTAGCCAGTTTGCCGGTACTCAGTGAGGCGCTTTCACAGCTCCTGATGCCTGCTTCGATAGATTCTTAGGCTGCTACCAAGACCCATTCGGAGTCCGGTATGCCACGAGATTCTTCTTTGACTATGGAACCTGCAGATGTCTCTACCTTGGATGGGTCCGGAGCTGCTGTGCAGGCACCGGCTTCTAAGGAAGTTCTTTGCACTACCGATATTCAACACAAACCGATTACTTCTTTTGCGTCTTCAGTTCTTTATAAAACTACTGAGTTTCTAAGGCCCATTGTATGAACTATGCCTAAAAAAATGACGACCCAATCTCAAACGCCTGCATCCATGCCTCAATTTCAGATGTTTAAAAATGGCGGAAGACCTTATCATGATGATTAGGGGAAGCCAGCCTACCCCTGCTAAAAGGAAAAGAGACTTGTCCCCAGCAGTTTTATCTGACTAAGAGTCTGATGACTCAGGTTTCTGATTATGAAGACATGCCCTTATCTGCTTATGGGGATTCAAATGCAGAGGAATCCATTCCTTCTGCCTCTCCTCCAGAGGATTTTTCTTTTGGTGAAACCTTACATACCTTAAGAGAGCATTTCCATTGGGAATGCCAGGATTATCCTCAGTCCAAAAAGAGACTCTGTGAATTTTTAGATTTACCACAGCACAGACCCTTAGCTATTCCTCTTGTTCTGGATGTTGTGGATGATGTTTTTATGGAATCCAGTCTAACTCCTGATACTCTACCTCCTGCTCCCAGGAAACCTGACAGGTATGACAGAGTCCCTGACTCTCACAAATTTGTTTTCAAAAATCATACTGCTCACCCAGAGGTTATCTCCCATATTTCTTGCTCTAACTGATGTCAGAAAAAGTTAACAATTGTCTCGCCTGTGGAAAGTAAATACCACACCGAGGGAATAAAAGCAACCACAGCTAAGAATCCCACCCCCCTCGGACAGGGTTTCCCAAGCTTTAGACAGATGGGGTAAAAAAGTATACACCTCTGCAACTCTTGCCATTAGAGAATTAAATTGTCAGTTCCACATGCTGAAATACCAGCAACATACTGAAGAACATATTAAACAAAAACTATCTACCTTCGCTGACTGTGCAGAAAATAAAGAATTACAGAAGCTTATGCATTCTGCAAGCCAAGTTAGTAAGCATACCCTGCATTAGAAGCATCCTGCAACGCAGCAGTCACAGGTTCTGTACTGAGAAGGCATGCTTGGCTTAAGGAACAGACCTTGCCAGACCATGTCAAATCAAAATTATTGGACGCACCACTGATCAAAGACAATCTGTTTGGCACCAAAGCAAAAGAGGTTCTAAAAAAGATGGAAGAAAAAGCTAAGTCTATGCAGACAATTACAGACTTTTTGCAAGTTCAGCCTCCAAGATTTAGTAGGCATTGCCCCTCAAAACATTGGTCCTTTTCAGCCCCCTCAAGGCCACCTCAGACTAGACCTAGGGGAAGCAGACCCCCCAGACAACAGTTTCAGGGTATGCAGAGATCTAAGCAATGGAGTACCTCCACTTCTAAAACAGGGAGTGCTAAGCCACTCCCTTATGGAAAGAATTCACAATGACTTTTCAACTCCACCTCTTACCTCTGCCCACCTGCTTGTGCCCCTAGGAGGAAACTTGCCTTCCATGCAACAAACTGGGCCTCCATCATCAACGATCAGTTGGTCCTCAACATAGTGTCCCAGGGGTACAAATTTTATTTCCACACACTGCCAGTCCCAAAAGGGTTCCTAGATCTTCCTCCAAACCAGTGGGCAGAGGCACAAAACCAAGTTCAATCCCTGCTCTCCATGAGGGCAATTCAGCTTGTTCCTGCAGACCAGATAGGGCAAGGTTTCTATTCCAGACTTTTCCTAGTACCCAGAAAAGAGGGCACCTGGCGCCCAATCCTTGATCTATCCATTCTAAACACCTTCCTGGTTGTACCAAAATTCAAAATGCTCACCTTCCAGCAGCTTCTTCCTATGCTATCCAAAGATGCCTGGTTAGCCACTCTATACATGAAAGAGGCCTATCTGCACATCCCATTCAGAGACTCTTGCAGGAAATATCTACGTTTCTGGGCAGGATCTATGCATTATCAGTTCTGTGCACTTCCCTTTGGCTTACCCACTGCTCCCAGAGTTTTCACAAATTGGCTGGCTCCAGCCATTGCTTTTTGCAGACAAAGAACTATTCAAATTTACCCCTACTTGGATGACTGCCTGATTCAGGCAGACAGTCAGGAAAAGCTGTTACAGCACCTGACATTTGTAAAAGATCTACTAACCTCACTGGGGTACACTATAAACGAAAATAAATCCAAACTAGTCCCCAGTCAAAAAATTGTATTCCTGGAGCAAGTTTGGACACAGCATCCCAGATGACATTCCTTGCTGCAGAAAAACAGGCCTATCTGACAGGCTACTTCTCTCAAATGGCCACCAGAACCCAGTTATCCGCAAGGAAAATCCTGCAAGCTCTAGGGTTCATGGCCTCCTGCATTCTACTAATTCCATATGCCAGACTACATATGAGGAAACTTCAATGGTACTTAAAAAGCCTTTGATGTCAACATTCTCAGGACCTGGAAACTATTATACCTATGATACCTTGTCTAAGGAAAGATTTTCTTTGGTGGGCAGCAGCATGCAACCACAACAAGGGATTCCTTTTTCACAACCCCACGTCGCCCAGACCCTAACCACAGATGCATCAGACTATGCCTGGGGTGCACACCTGGACGGCAGGTGCATTCAGGGCCTGGAGCCCAAATCAAATTCATCTGCACATCAACCAAAAAGAGATGCTAGCTGCTCAGCATGGTCTGACAGCTTTCAGACCCCTACTCTTTCCGTGGACTCTGCTAATCAAAACAGACAATATCACAGTGATGTGGTACATCAACAAGCAGGGAGGAACCCACTCTTACCCACTATGCAGGCTAGCCATGACCCTTTAGCACACGACTTCAGCCATGCAGATTCACCTGCTAGCACAATTCCTGCCAGGCAACCAAAACTCTCTGGCAGACAACTTAAGCAGAAATCTCCTAGACCCACATGAGTGCAATTAAACCACAGCACCTTCAGCCTTGTAACCCAGAAATGGGGTACCCTGAAGGTGGATCTATTTGCCTCCCACAGCAACCAGCAGCTGAGCAAATTCTGAACCAGGGAACCTCACAGCAAGGCCTGGTAAATGGATGCCCTATCCTTCCAATGGGTAAACCTCTCGATCTATGCATTTTCCCCTCTACCTCTTCTTACAAGGGTGTTACTCAAAATAAGGGAGGAAAGACCAAGGGCAATCCTGATTGCCCCAGACTGGCCACGCCAACACTGGTACCCGCTTATTGCGCAGCTTGTCATCATTGCCTCCATGGCACCTCCCTCAGATTCCAACTCTCCTGATGCAGCAAAAGGGAGAGTTTTTTTATCCACAATTGCAGACCCTGAACCTGGCAGCCTGGCTTATTCCTTGACCTCTCCTCCAGTGGCCATCCTAAGTAAGCAAGTCGTGGATGTTATATGTGAAGCCAGATGACCCAGCACTAGAAAATCCTATGCTGACAAGTGGAAAAGGTATTGCTCCTGGATCCAGGATAAAGGAGCTGAACCAGCACAGCCCTCCTTACCTCTCATTCTGGATTACCTAGCAGACCTGGTTCACAGGGGCCTATCCTTCTCTTCTATTAAAATCCATGCCTCTGCCATCTCTGCTCATTACAGCACAGAGCCACCTCTATTTTCACACCCCCTCATCAAGCAGTTCCTTAGAGGGGCTAGCAACTTAAGGCCACCCAGAAGAGCCCCTACCCCTGCTTGGGACCTTAACTTTGTTTTGGAAAATCTCACGCCACCCACCTTTGAGCCTGCAGCTTCAGCAAAGTTAAAATTCCTCTCTTGGAAAACAGCCTTGCTTTTTGCCATCACTTCAGCTAGAAGAGTGTCTGAGCTACAAGCACTCATGACTGTGGAACCCTTCATCATTTTCATGCTGACAGGGTCTCCCTCAGGACTATCCCAACTTTCATGCCTAAAGTAATGTCCAGTGTGGCTCTCAGCCAATCTATTCATTTGCCCACCTTTTTCCCTACACCTCAAAATAAGGGGGAAAGGATACTGCACTCTTTAGATGTGCACAGGCAGCTCAGATTCTACCTGGATAGAACTCAGTGCTTTAAGATATCTGACCAGGTACTGGTCAGCTTTGCAGCATGGGCAGAGGGCAAGGCCCTATCAAAACAAACCATTTCCAAATGGATAGCACACTGTATCCATTTCTGTTGCAAACACCATGGGAAACCACCCCCACAGGGGGTCAGAACACATTCCACTAGGGCAACTGCCACCTCTGCAGGTTTTCTCAGAGGGGGTCCTACCAGGGACATCCTGGAGGCTGCAACATGGAATTCTGTTCACACCTTCACCAAGCATTACCATCTGCCTATCTTTTCCAAATCCAGGGCAGGCTTTGCAACCACAGTCCTGCAGGGCATTCAAGCCAGCCTCAACTCTTCTTGACTGCCTCCACCCATTTCTTCAGCTTTAGGAATCAACCCAATTGTGATGACTGCAACAGTGAAACACGAAAAACATAGTACAGTTGTGTACACTTACCATAAATGTAGATGTTCGAGTATATTCAGTTTTGCAGTCCTGGTTTCCCACTCTCCATCCCCCTTGTCTCTCTCTCTCTCTTCCTCATTCCTTACAGTGATATTTGGTATTTACTTTCTACTGATGGTGTTATTCAACCATAACCTAGCTCCCTATTTGGGGGCTCTTGACATTTGGGGAAAGAAAAACTGATGTAATGTCGTTGGCTGTCTGTTTTTATATCACTGACGACCTGACATCAGTCCTGAAGTGACAGCAACCGACACAGAAAAATACTATGCCTCTGGTATTCGGGCCAACTGAGGGCTACCCCTGGCAGGATAACCCAAGTGTGATGACTGCAACAGTGAATACACTCGAACATCTACATTTATGGTAAGTGTACACAACTGTACTTTGTCAGTCTTCGTTCATTTTTGATATATGGGACTCGGTTGGATCCTTGGAACTGGCTTGGCTGTTAAACAGCTCGAGCCAGCCAAAATCTCTTGAGTTAAGACTCTACCCACGATGCCCCTCTGTCCATTACCTCAGATCTCATTTCCCACTCTGTCAGCAAGATGTGTCAGCTGTTGCTCTCAGCTAAGTCTTTTAAAATTCTTTTTTCTATCAAGATATATATTTTCTACCTATATCTTTATAACTTGGGCTACTTTGTGAGTGTATGAATATTCTAGTCTTTATCCCTTATTATTATTATTAACCCTGTCCACCTTTCTTACCTCTAGGGATATTTTTCCATATCATCGTTGGTACATCCTTTTCTTTCCTTTTCTTTTCTGATTACCGTTTTGGTATTCTTATCTACTGTAGTTGGTAGATTTTCCATCTGTCCTTGGTGTGTGTGTGTGAGTGTGTGTGTTGTTAGCTTTTGTTTCTTGTCAATGCAAAATGGCAGAAAAACAAAAAGGCACTTCTGGGTTCAAATGGTGACAAGACTGTGGAAGAAAATGCCCAGTTCTGATGGGCATCTTTCCTGTGTTTATTGTCTAAGAGCTCCTCACCTAGATCTAAATTGTGATGTCTGCCAGTTGTTTAGTCATCAGGCCTTGGTCAAGCATCAAAATAAGCTCATTTTAAAGGGCTTACTAAAGACCTCCTTCAGTGAAGCCTTGCCAAGCCTGACGCTTCTAAATCTGACTCTTCCAAAAAGAAGAGCCACTCAGTGCCTGTGTCTCATGGCACCACTGGCCCCAAAACATAAGACTCCCGTTCTGGCTACTTCCTTAGAACTGAAAGCTAAGGTACCAAAACTACAAGTTCAAGACTTCTCCACACAGATTGCTACTACTACAGTTCCATTGGCACCAGCATCAGCATTGACATCTTTGCTTTCCAGTTTGGTGCCAACCTCTCCTATGGCACCTCAGCAGGCTTTACCCACCCCCTCGGTGCCGATACCAGAACAGGTTCCTCCCATGACAAGGTATTCACCTTCCATAGGCCCCTTTGCAGGCCAATTGCCCAGTCCCTTCCTGGAACGACCCAAGTCCTCTTCAGGTTTTTCAATATGATCCTCCAGGAGTCTCTCCAAGGTAGACATCATGAGATTGGTGGATCAGCTGCTGGCAGCTAGAGGATCTTATCCAAGGACTCCTGCACTGTCTCCTCCTCTGACTTCCACTGGAGCGTCGAAGCCCAGCACTTCGATCCTCCCAGTGCCAGCTGCCTCAGTGCTGTTAGACATCCCTTCTTCGGCACCAAATGTGGCTCTGACTTCTTTGGTTCCCTCCTCAGGATGAATAGATTCTTGGGACCAAGACTTGGCTGCTGGTTCCGAGGGTCTTGGATTGGTATCTGTTTTATATGTGGAGCCAACCTTGGCTCTTGGGACTTTGTCATTTGTGGGTCCTAGAGCAGGGTGTGACCTCAGTTCTGAGGTGGTCCTTCTCAGTTCTGGGCTACCATTCCACTTCAGGGGGCCCTGCCTTCCAGGTTATGAAGAGAGCTTTAGCCTATGCAGGCTCTTAGCTAGTTCCTTCTGCATTGGAGTGTCATATTACCATATCTTTTGGCCCAGAGCTGACACCAGTCTCCATGACAGGACAGCAAGCACTGAAGCTTCAGGTTACACCTGTACAGAGCCCCTCTTCTTTGGAGTCTTCCTCAGAGATCCCCACTGAGGAACCCCCATAAGAAAACGTACAAGAGGAAGCACCTAGATTCCCCAGAAGAAACTGTCACTGAGGACACGGATTTTGATAAAGGGGAAGGTTCCCCCCAGTCACCCCTTGAAAATGTCTCCTTTGGAGACATCCTAGAGCTCCTGAAGCAGAGGGGTAACTGGAAGCCCCAAAACCCGACCTCAGAGAAATCCATGTACTTGCAAGCATTCGCTGCTTGACCATCTACTTCCTGGGTGACCCCACCTACTGATGATCTTATTAAGCTGATCGCTCAGTGGGCTTGGAAGTCCCCTGATTCCATAGAGCCTAGTCCCCAGAGACTAGACAAAATTCTTTCTCTGTCAGGGGACCACAATTATTGGGCCAAGGGTTTAGCAGTAGATGCCATGATCGTGGTGTCTGTCACCAAGAAGGAACTAACAGATGAGAGTCCTGCTGTACATCCTCCTAGTCTAGGACAATGAACAGATTTGGAAAGCGGGTCTACGCTTCATCGACCTTTGCACTCAGGTCTTTGAACTTTATGGAACATTTTACTAGACTCCAGAGAGATATGATTAAGAAGTTATCAGAGACTCTCACTGGAGCTGTGTCCAACGAGGAGGCTGTCTCTCACCTAGTCACCCTGGAGTCTATTTCAAACTCATCCTTGCAGCTTATTGCACACACAGCTGAAGGCATGACCAGAGCAGTGGGTTCTGGCATTGCCATGAGGTGCCATGCCTGGATGTGCTTGTGTGAATTCGTGGAGCCCTTCATGTCTTCCTTCGTCAGTGCTTCTTTTGATGGATCATTTTTGTTCAGCCACAAGGTGAAGGACACACTAGCCAGGTGTGAAAAGGATGGAAACACCCTGTCTGCTGTGGGCATTCATTTTTCTACTTCTCAGTGATCCTACTCCATGAATCAAAGGAGTAGAAAAATGTGGTTCAAAAAGTCCCAGGGGCATTTCCAGGACACATGTGGTGGCAGCTTCCCTTGGGGCAGAGGGGGGAGCTCAGATGGAAAACACCGACCGTGAGTCAGAGGTGGCCCATGTAACCAGGGTTGCAGGGACTCCTTCTCTGGACAACCCTACTAGCACTCCTGAAAGGAGGCTCAGTTGCTTACCTTTGGAAGCAGTCGGCGGGGGGGACTCTCACTGCACTCAACAACCTGGCTACAAATAACCTCTGATACTTGGGTGCAGAGAATCATTACCAAAGGCTATCATATTCCCTTCACCTTTCTCCCAAGATCTCTGAGAAAAATCCCCGATATTCCACCCAGTCAGAAGGATAAAGCAGCCATAGAGGTTCATAAGCTGCTAGAAAAAAAGAGTCATCCAAGAAGTCCCACCAGACCAGATAGGATCCGGATTTTACTCCAGGTTCATTTTAATGCCAATGAAGACAGGGAACTGGAGGCTATTATTGGACCTCAGCCTTTTGAACAACTTTGTTTAGTAGACAAAATTCCATATGGTCACAGTTCAGTCTATTCTCCCCTTTCTAGGGGAAAGCAATTGGGTATGGTCTATAAACCTTCAAGACACATATCACCACATAAATACGGACAAATGTTCAAAAAGGTTTCTCCACTTTCAGCTAGGGGCCAGTCATTACTATTTCAGAGCGCTGCCCTTTGGCCTCACCACAGCCCCCAGGGTGTTCACCAAATGCATGGCAGCAGTCACAGCTCATGTGAGATTACACAGATTCCAGGTGTTTCCTTATCTATACAACTGGCTCTTCACCTCCCGTACCAGGCAACTACTGCTGCAAGCCACAGACTTCATCATAAACTTGTTCAGTGCCCTGGGCATAACAGTCAACTACAAAAAGTCACAGCTGTCTCCCACTCAGGACCTAGATTTCATAGGAGCCCACCTCAACACAGTTTTGTGCATAGATAGCTTCTCTACCCTTTCACAGGCTCCAAAAGATAAGGTCTCAAGTACAGCTCATTCTGGTAAAAAACAAAGTGCCCACTCTGCTTGTTCTCCAAGCCCTAGGTTCTATGGCAGGGCCATCACCCTAGTCCCCTTGGTGAGATTTCACATGAGGATACTTCAATGGCTTCTGGCCTCCCAGTAATCCATTCTTTCTCATCCAATGACTCACCCAATCTTAATAACAGAACGTTGCAAAAAGCATCTATCTTGGTGGATGCAGTCAGAAGAAATCCTAATGAGCCGTCCCTTTGTTTCCCTGCAACCCATGGCCATAATGATCACAGATGCCTCCCAGATGGGGTAGGGAGCATTATCTGGGAAGAACAGTCCAAGGCACCAAGGCACTTGGTCTCCAGAAAAGGCCAACTTGCACATCAATGTGCTGGAAATGACAGCAGTGCTCCTAGTGTTGCAAGCTTTTCAATCTGCTCTTCCTCTGGGAACAGTTGCAATCCAGTCAGACAACATATCAGTGGTATGGTATATCAACAAATAAGGGGGAACCAAATCCTACCCCCTTTGCCAGGAAGCTCTCAGAGTGTGGCAGTGGGTGATATCTTCCACCCTTTTTCTTGTAGCAACACATATCCCAGGGCATTCCAACGTGATAGCGAACAAGCTGAGCAGACTCATGAGTGGTCTCTCAATCCCAGAGAGGCGAAGGCAATCTTTCGCTGATGGGGCCAGCATTGATGTGATCGCTTTGCCTCCCCAATGAACAAGTGCAGCAGCTACTTTGCCCTAATCCCCCCTCAACTGGAGTCCTCAAGAGAATCTCTCCTTCTTGATTGGCCCTCGGGTCTTCTTTATGCCTTTCCTCCATTTCCTCTCATACCTGTCTTCCTAAAGAAAGCCCAAAAGCTGCAAAGCAAAGTGATTCTCATTGCTTCCTTTTGGATCAGGCAAATTTGTTTTCCCTTTCTATGGCCTCACTTAATTCACCAACTGTGGATTCTGGACCCATTTCCAGACCTGCTCTCTCACCCACAGGGATTGGTGTACCCGATCTGCATGCTCTCAAGCTCACAACTTGGTTCCTCCGATTCCCTTAATTGCCAGGCAGAATAACATATCTTCCCAGTACAAAATATTCTTCTGAAATCTCACAGGCCTTCCACCAGGAGACTCTAATCCAGTAAATGGAAGAGATTTTCGCTTTGGGCCTCTGAAAATAATTTAGATCCATTTTCAGTGCCTGCTGAAAAAGTTTTGCAATTTTTAGCCACTCTGTTTGACCAAGGAGCCTCAGTTTCCACAATTAGAGTTCAGTTAGCAGCCATTTCCAATTTTCATAATGGCTTTGACGACCATCCTCTAATTTTCCATCGCCTGTGCAAGGCTTTTCTCAAAGTTGCCTTATGAATAAAACCCCCATATAAAGATCCTGTAGCTCCGTGGGATCTCACCTTGGTTTTGCAAACTTTAGTACTACCTTCCTTTGAACCAGCAGCTACTTGCCTTCTTAAATTCCTTTCCTGGAAAACTCCTTTTCTAGTAGCCATCACTTCCCCCAGAAGAGTCTCTGAGATCCAGGCATTATGTGTGAAGCCCTCCTATATCATCTTTCATAAAGACAAGGTGTCATTGAGAACTAACCCTTCCTTTCTTCCTAAGGTGACCTCTGAATCCAATATTAATCAGTCTATTGAATTACCAGTTTTCTTCCCCAAGGTTTCCAGCAAAGATGAATACTGTTTATACTTACTGGACATTCACAGGCAATTGTGTTTTTACTTGAACAGGACTAAAGAGTCCAGGAAATCAGATCAGCTGTTCATTTCCTTTTCTGGTCCAACAGTCAGATAAGCTGTATCAAATGTGACCTTATCAAATTGGCTGAGAGATTGTCTTACCTGTATTTATACACATACCAGCCATAAGTTACCTCTACCTATTAAACCGCATTCAGTCAGATCAGTTGCCACTTCAGTTTTTCATTCTAAAGCCTCTATGGACGAAATTTGTGCAGCTGCAACTTGGGCTACACCTCATACCTTTTTCACTTATTATAAGTTGGATATGGTTTCCAGGGGAAGAGCATCCTTTGGCTCTATGGTTCTCAGGAATATCCTTCTATAAGGCCACCCAAGAGCTAAAGTAGCTGGGGACTGTGTCCCATTCGTCAAGAATGAGTGAAGATTGACAACATCAGATAAAGAAGTTATGTACTCGCCATAAAGTTCCATCTTTGTTGTCGATCTTCATTCATTCTTGACACCTGACACACCTTCCCCCTCCTGTAGATCTTCTGGGGGATCGAACCCATGTCGTGGGTTGTCATAGGGTTTTTACCTTTGGCATTGCTTCTGCTTATAATTACTGGGTATACTCTTGCTATTATCTGTAAACTTGACCTGAGGTAATGGAGAGAGGGGCATTGTTGGTAGAGTCTTAGCTTGAGAGTTTTGGGCTGGCGCGAGCTGTATAACAGCCGAGCCGGTTCCGATCGAGTCCCATTCATCAAGAATGAATGAAAATCGACAACACAGATGGAATGTTATGATATGAGTACATAATGTCTTTTTATGATACTGCTGATGCTGTTTCTAGAGCAGCTGCTACTTGGTCAGTGATAGGATTTGCCTGTGTTCTCAAAATTTACCAGAGGATGTCACAGCTGAATTCCTCAATGCCCCATTGGATAAAGAGATATTATTTGCCCCCTCCTCTGCTCAGGTCCTTGAAAGATTTGATGAAAGGAGAAAGTTAATACAGAAGGTTGTCTAGATTTTTCTAGCCTTCATGCCAAAATACAATAGAAACTTTTCTTCCAGTCTAGGTTCCTGTAATAAGAAATAAAATAAACAATTCCAACAAGGTACAGGCAAACAAATGTTCTGAAACAATGGCACAGGGGTTCAAAAAAGAAGGGAGGATCCTCCCAAAACAAAAGGCAATCAAAAAAAAAAACAGTCTGACTATATGTCCCTTCATGCCACCCGCCCACCCCGGCATTCCAGTAAAGTTTTCCCAAAAACGTAGGTTTTTACTTCCCTCTGTGGCAACATATCACCTCATACTTTTGGGTTCTGAAACTCATTTACAAATGCTACAAATGGCAGTGGGAGTAACATCATTTTTCTTTTTTAAGGGACTATTCTTTAGCTGCCCAATAAACCCCCATATTCCCTCTTATCTCAGATTAAATGCTATCTCAGGGAGTTGTAGAACATGTTTCTCCAGATCAAATAGGGAAGGAGTTCTATTCAGGAATCTTTTTGTTGAAAAAGAAAGGAGGCGTGTGGCATCCCCTCCTGGACCTTTCTTTTCTAACCCTTTGCATCAAAATCCCAAAATTCAAAATGCTTTCTGTACAGTCTGTGTTGGAATGAGAGATAACTCTGGATTTAAAAGATGCTTATCACATTCAAGCTTTTAAAGATTTCAGATACTTTTTATGCTTTTCTCTGTCTGGTTTACATTTTCAATTTTCTGCTTTACACTTTGGTTTGTCTACAGCTAGATGGGTGCTTACAAAATGCATGTCTCCTGTAATAGTCCTTTGCAGGTTGCAGGACATTCACATATTCCATATTTAGAAGACTGGCTTATTTTTATAGATTATTTTACAAGTTGTGAATAATCTCTGTCTTGGTTAGAGAACTTTCTGCTCAGTCTGGAATTTCAGGTGAACATAGAGAAATCTTTCATTTCATCTCACAGGATAGCATTTCTAGGATGCCTCCTGGATATGTCCCTTGTGGTAGATTTTCTTCCTCAGGACAAAATGAATTTTGCAAGGAACACTTTCTGATATTATTCAACCTGTCTCTGATATCTGCCAGAGAATATTTCAGGATTCTATGTTTTATAGCCTCTACAATTTTCATGATTCTTTTGGGCAGGTTTCACATGAAGAAAGTTCAGTGGTTCTTCAAATCATTTTGGACCTAACACCTTCAGATTCCAGTAATGGAATTTGGATAAAGGGAGTTACTCTGGTGGGTAAATCAACTATCTCTCTACCCAGGTTTTCTCTTTTTCCTACCAGACCTTTCTCAGTCCATAACCACAAATGCCTCATACTTTGCTTGGGGAGCTGTATCCAAGGGGATGAAATTTCAGGGTCTGTGGAACAAGCAGGATAGACTGAAACACATAAATATCAAAGAATGATGAGTCTAATAAATGCTCTTAAATGTCACCTCACCTACTCTCTGCACCACCCCTCCCAAAATCACTCTGGATGAAGCCCATTCTGCACTTTCTAATATTAAGAATAACAGTTCTGTAGCTCTGTTGGTGCAGAAGGATAAAGCCCTGACTAAAATCCATGTGACCTGAGTTTAATTAGCAACTCAAGCACCTAATGGAACTGGCATATAAATAGGAAGAGTGATGCAGATAGAATGACTTGCATGTGTTTAGGGTGAGTAAGTAGGGGTGCATGGTCCTGTGTTAGAATCCTTAGTGGGGCCTGGAGACTGCATGCAAGTACTGGAAGGTTTAAATTACTCGCAGAAATAAGTCATGCCATCACTGATCCTTTTTGCATGCAGAACCCTAGAGTAGGTTACTGGGTTTGCACTGAGGTGTTAGGACTTAAATGCAAGTGAATACCCTTGTCATTCAGACATGATGGCACTGCCCTCTTCAGCTTGGCTGCCACCATTTAGAGGAACAAATGAGTTGTAGGGTTCTCATTTCCTGGTGAAGTGAATGGACTAAGAAAGTAAGCACAGGAAAAAGCTTAATGGCCTCAAATGCAGGAGAAAAAGAAAGCAAATAAAATGTTACATGGGTCCTGACAATACTCCTGCATGTCTATTGAAAGACACAAAGTCCTTTCTAGCATAACTCCTCCATCTATGCTTCAGGCGGAGCCTGTCTCTCCATTGATTACATCCTCAAGGTGTGGAGAACAACTATTGTGGTGCTCTTGCATAAAAGTAGTCCCTCTGCTGACCCTGGAAATTGCATGCCTATTAGTCTCACTAGTATTATTTGCAAATATATGTAATATAAACTATGATACAGATAATTTTATCTCCCTGGACCCACACCAGACTGGCTTCATAAAAGGCAGATCATACTTGCTAAGCTTAAATGAGTCCTTGGAAAAGGTAACCAGTGCCATAAAAGGCAAATGGTTTACACTGCCTACTTGGATCTTTCCATGGCCTTTAACATGATCCCCCATGCTGGGATTATTGGCAGACTTTCCCAATTCTGCATTAACACATACATAGCTTGCTGGATAGGTAATGTTAAAATGTATACCATTAAGGTCAGGGGTGTTTACTTTAGACAGGAAAATGTCACCAGTAGTGTCCCACAGAGTTCTGTCCTTGGCACCTCTCCTATTTGATATATAGGATCTATGTCAATTATTCAAATGCTTAAAATGTCGAATGTTATATGGTCGAGACCATATTTTCGACATTTCAAGTGTTCAAAGGTTGACTTTTAACGGTGCCATATGGTGCAGAATGGGAGAATTTCCCTTTTCTGCAATGAAGTGTGGTCTCGGAGTTGGTATATTTAATTTGGGGGTGTGTGGGGTGCAGGGAGGCTTGCCCCCCCCTGCTCGCACTGTTAGTGTATGTTTTTCTTTTTTTTTTTTTTTTTTTTATTAGATATTCGAACTTCCAAATATCGACCATATGGTATTCGACATTTTGGAAGTTCGAATATTTGACATAGTCCTGATATATACACCTCTGACATGAAAACTCATATCAGCGGACTGGAAGTGGTTATCAAATTCCATTTCTGATACATTCTCCAGCAATAACTCTGAACTAAACAAATGCTTGCTTTGTCAGTCATGGACTTACCATGAATGATAAGAAATGCAGCACAGTTTTCTTTTGTAAATCTAGCCTCATCCCCACATATCATATAGATAACATTCCACTTAAATCTGATTCAGTCATCAAGAATTTCTGTTTTTGTTGGTATCAACTCTCTTTTGAATACCAGGTCTCTGTTGTGTTTATCATTCATAGCATCTTATCAATGTCCAAAGAAGTTATAGTCTCTCTTTATTTCTTCTTTGGACGAAATACATTCTCCCTGAATGCATTTTACCCTTTTCATGCACATCACTAAGTACATAAACCAACTTGAGAGAACTCAAAAGTTTATTCACCAAAAAAGGTTGATGGTCTTAGTATCCTTAAGCTAGTTTGAGAGATTAAATACTAATCCCTCTACTCATTCTTGTGTAGATTTCTGAGTGGAGATCTGTGCTTCTATGTTGCTATAAAATTCCACCCCAGGGCACCCACAATTTCTGTGTGGTATGGGTGGTGCCAGAACATTTTACAGCAGACTGTTTTTATGTAAGATCTTTTGGCCTAGGTGTGTAGTGGATCATCATAATAAATTAATTTTGAAGGGAATTCTTCTCCAAATCCATCTTCAGATACACCAAATAAGGATAATGACAGAAAAGATAAGGAAAGTTTGGATGATACTGGCTTTTCTGCTGTACTAAAGGTTCCCAGGCTGGATCTAGATCCCTCAGCATCTGCAGCAAAGCTACATCTTAGACCTTCTTCACCTTTGGAACCATAATTGTGATTCTAGCTAGGTTATATAAGTTTCCCAAGCCTTTTTCCAGTAGACACTCTTCAGAGAGCGAATTACCTAATTTTGTGTCTATACCACCATCCACTTCCTAAATCCAGTCTGCCAAGCCTTTTAGAAGTGTCAATGATTTAAACTGGGAAAATAAAATGAGAGCCTTTCTGAAGACACGGATTAAAATGTGTGGTATCTCATCTCCCTCTGTTTCTAGGGTGGATCAGGCTGACTTATAATCCCCTTTGTTTGTTTTTTTCCCCTGATCCATGTTGTGGAACCACTGGGTTCGGAGCTGAATCAACCTCAGAAACTCTGTGTCTGGAGCTAAATGGAGTTCATTGCTCAGCCTCTGTTATTACCCATCTGATTCACTCAAAGCCAAGGCATTTGACGTCAAGTGAGTCTCTTCACTGAGTGCTCAATGCTGAGTTTTTGGCTTCATCTTTGGCATCAGTGTCTTTGGTACCCTTTTTGGTGTTAGAGCCCTCAGCCTTTGAACCCTTGTCACTGATCTCTTCATCAGGGCAACATGGATCTTTGTTGTTGGGGATTCATTCCTCAGTGTTATTCATATCTCCTTTAGTGATATGGCACTGAGGTGGTCTCTCTAGTACCGGCTGATCCTGGATGAGCCTTCAAGGTTATGGAGAAGCCTCAAAAGAACTAGTATGCTTATATTTATTATCATGCCAGAGCCATGGGCTCAAGCTCAATACCAAGAAATGTATAGTTATCCCCTTTGGGAAAAAAAACATGTACCCATGAATTACCACATAGGTGGCAGTACACTAAACACTGAAAGTGTGATAAGAGACTTAGGGTGGACAGTGGTCTCACCTTCAATAACCACATCGTCACAACAGTCAGGAAATCCTTCTATGTGGCACACCTCATCACTAAGGGCTTTTCATCCAGAAAAAAGGAGGTCATTGTTCCACTGCACTCATCCCTCATTAGACAGATTATAGAATAAAACTCCCCATTTGGTATGTATCTCTCAAGACATCTGCAACAACTGTAAAGGCCACAGAAATACCTCACTAAAAGAATCACAGGCCTAAACCAGATGCCCTATGCTGACCATCTAAAAAAAACTCCACCTATACTCTGTCACATATCTTCTACTCAGAGGCGATCTCTGCTTAACATACAAGGCCATGTCAAACCCAGAGCTGTTGGACATGCTACACTTAAAGAAATCCCAATCCCTCAGAGACACACACTCCAGGTATCTAAACCTTGTCATCACAATGAGCAAAACATGCTGGAGGGGAGGGATAGGTTCCTGACCCAGAGACTCCCCAGACACTGGAATAGACTGCCCATACATGTCAAGCAGAGCACCTCTTTGGTCCTCTTCAAAAGGAACCTTGATGATTGGATAAGAGATAGGAAATTCACCCCGGGGATCATGTCAGTCACCCTGCTAGACAGGGGTCCAGGGAAGTAGCCAATAGCCTAGTACCAACCTATGAACCTATGTATCATCTGTTTGTATTTTTAGGGTGAATGTATTAGCATTTGTGTATCATTTTTGCTTATGTCCTGGATTAAATTAGTGATGAGCAACAATTATTCTCAATTTTATATCTTAAACACATTGTTTTAAATACATGTACTTGTCTTGACAACTATTTCTTTAAATATACACTTGTTTTGCTTAGATGTGTGTCATGTGACAAGGAAACTGTTTAAGTGCAAATTTTGAATTGTTCTGGTTTTATCTGAAGAAGTCTGTATGCTTTTAGATGAAAGCGCTCATTATTGTACTTGGTTGTGTATTCTCTGGCACAGTTTCCAGTAAGTTTTTTAGTTTGTTATGTTGGTTGTTTTCTTGTTGGTCTCTCAATATCAACACGGTGGAGATGTTTTCCCTTTATGGGGCCAACCATACTGCAACCTTTTCGCATTTCCCCTCAACAGTAAGTGCAGTAGTTTTTTTGCCCTAATGCCCCCAGTGCGGGAGTCCCAGAGGGATGCTCTACTTCATGCCAGTCTCCTTTATGCTTACTCCCTGTTACCCCTCATCCCCAAATTTCTCCAGAAAGCATCTCAATTACAGAGCACAGTCATCTTCATTGCCCTTACTGGCCTCATCAGATCTGTTTTCCCTTCCTTTGACCTCATCTTCTACATCCTTCCTGGATTCTGGCTCCAACTCCAGACCTCATGTCTCACCCGACAGGCATGACTCATCCAGACATTTCAAACCTCACGCTGACCGCATGGTTTCTCCATTTCCATTGATTGATAGCCCAGGCACTCTTTTCCCATCTGTTACATCTTGTTATCTTCCCATAAAGCTTCCACTATGATAATTTATAAAATTAAATGGAAAAGGGTCATTTTTAGGCCTACAAAAAGAATGTAGACTCCTTTTCACCATCAATTTCAAGGGTTCTTGACTTTTTATCTACAATTTTCAATGAGGGTGCCAGCTCCTCTGCTATCAGAGTACAATTAACTGTTATTTCCTACTTTCATATAGGAGTAAATAATTCTACTTTAGCTCCCAACAAGTTTTGTAAAGCCTTTCTCAGAGAAACCTACTTACTTAGACCTCTTTTAAAGGATCCCAGTCCTCCTTGGGATGTAAATATTGTTCTTTAGGCATTGAATCAACCTCCCTTTGACCCATCAGATAGATCTGATCTGAAATTTTTGACCTGGAAAATTATTTTCCTAGTTGCTGTCACTTCTGCCAGAAGAGTGTCTGAGCTTCAAGGCCTGTCTTCTAAACCTCCTTATTTAATTTTTCACAAGGATAGGGTTTCTTTACAGACCAATCATTCCTTTTTTTGCCAAAGGTGGTATCAGAATGTAATATTAATCAGGCCATCAGTCTCCCAGTATTCTTTCCTAACCTTTCAAGCAAAGTAGACTATATATTACATCTTTTGGATGTCCACAGTAACATTTCTACCATCACAGAACCAAGGATTTGAGAAAATCTAAACAATTGTTTGCTTTTCTGATTAAAAACTAGGCAAACCAGTATCTAAAGTGACTTTGGTCAGATGGTTAACTGATTGTATTACCTTTGTTTATGAGAAGGTGGGTTTGCCTATACCAAAGCCTCCAAGAGCCCATTCTATGAGGTCTGTGGTGACTTCTTCAGCCTTTTTGTCTAAACTTTCCTTGGATGAAATTTGTGTAGCTGCAACTTGGGCTAATCCTCATACTTTTATTGCTCATTACAAATTGGTGGTGATGCGTTAGCGTTGACGCCTCACAGTAAGACGCTGTCCGGTTCGATTCTCAGCTAGAGCGTCTTCTGTGTGGAGACATGCGTGAATGGGCGTACCTTCGTTGAAGGTTGTGCATCAGGGCTGCTAACTCGGCACGTAAAAATCAGCTACCAATCATTAGCAGATCAGAGTTCCGCTGTGGCGACCCCTAGCCGGGAAAAGCCAAAAGACACAACAACAACAAATTGGATCTGGTCTCTAGGGGAAGGGCAGCCTTTGCCTCAACTGTCCTCAAGAATATCCTTCCTTTAAATGCTCTCGGGATTTAGGTAGCTAGGACTTCGTCCCAATTATTAAAGAATGAAGGAAAATGACAACATCTGAAAAAAAGTTATGCACTCAACATAACATTCCATCTGTGTTGTCCATTTTCATTCTTCCTCAACTTCCCACCCACCTACCCCCTCCTTGTTGGGTCTATGTTAAATGTTCGAACATCCAAAATGTCGAACATTACATGGTCGAGACCAAATGTTTGGCATTTAGATGGTCAAACATCAAATTAAAAAAAACTAAAAAAACACTTTAACAGCGTAGGCAGGGGGGGCAAGCACCCCTGCACCCCCCACTTATATATACCAACTCAGAGACCGCACTTCAGTGGAGAAAAGGGAAATTCTCCCTATCTGCACCATACAGCTCCGTTGAAAGTCAATCTTCGAACACTTAAAATTTTGAACGTTTGGTCTCAACCATGTAACATTCAAAATTTTGAGCGTTCGAAGATTTGTCAGGTACCCTCCTTGTTTAACTCCTGGATAGATTGAACAGTTTTGGAGGAACTTCTGTTCCTTGTTTGAGCTCCAGCTTCCATTCTTTTCTTAATTTCCACTGCTCTATAAATCTATAGGCAGCAAACTAGATCTGAGGTATGTTAGGTGGCTAGGGCGTTATGTGTAAGGAGAAGAGCTTGAGAGTTCAAGTGTTCTATGATCTTGAAGAAGCATCCGCGTCAGATCTGAGGATTGGATCTGAACCCCAACTGTTGAGTAAGAATGAATATGGACAACACAGATGGAACATTATCGTGAGTGCATAACTTTTTTTTCACCCAGTAATGTTAAAATGCCATTAAGACATGAGAAATGAAACTTCTTCCTGGTGCCTAGTGTTTCACTCCTAATCCTTGTAATGTTGGTGTAGCCATCTAATAATCTTTCCCAGTAAAACACTGGACTGGTGCATTGAAGGACTCTGACTTGTAGGACTTCTCTCCCCCCCCCCATGTCACAGAATCCATAATTGGGGGTCAATTTTCAGAGTCATTCCAAGATATTACCATCACTTCAGATCCTTAACTAAGACTTCAGGAAATAATGACCCCCAGCTGAAACCTTTATCTTTAGTCCTGTTCATTTTTTTAAACAACTGTTGCTGCCCCCAAGCTGGTGTAGCAAACATAGATTCATAAGTGTGTACTAGACTAATGACTTCTGGGGCCTTTTTAAGCTGAGTTATACTTCCCAAATCTCTTACAAGTTGTGGCATCCTTGGTAATGTAAGCAGGGGCTTGGGGAGATTAAACATTTGCAAGGAGGGGCCTGGGAACTGGACCATTTACAGGCTGTCTCTGTCCATTAGAGACAAATGTGCCAAACCAGGCGAGAATGTCCAGTTCTCCATCCATTTGTTCATGTTACACTTGAATTGGGTTGGGGGAACTCTGCTTCACATGGATGGCTTTTCCAGAGAAGGGGTAGTCTCTGGGATACATACTAGTCTCTCCAACAGGTCATATTTATATCACAGGCAAGTTTTAAGTCTTTAGAACAGGTAATTCTGGTACTGTTTGTTTTGTGGATATGTAGGAGGTCTGTCATAGTGGGGTTTGACTTTGCCTTGTATGCCAGGCATAGATCCCCCTTCAACAGCCTTTAGGAGAAAGAATACAGAGATGGGGCTTTTAGGTGGTCTGCACAGGACATTTATTTTCACCCTATGTACTTTTAGTGGGAAGTTCTGTGGATGTTCCAATTTTTGGATTCCTAATTATGTACATACCAAATGGGTCATTGTACTCATAGATAAGTACCAAATGGGACATCATACTCAATGATAAGTCTGATGAGTGCTGAGTATAGTGGAACAATGATCTCCTTGTACCTAGATGCCATACCTTTGTTTATAAGTTGCACAATGCAGAATGATTTCCTCAATAGCATGCATCCCCACGTCCCTCACTACTGAGTTGACTCCTAGGTACCAGGGCTGGCTGACTTCCAGAAGGATAATATTATGCATTTCTTGGCATTTAGTTTCAGTTTATGGTTCTGACAGTTATTTGTTTGTGTCAGCCTATCCTGGAGAACATTAGTGTCTGTGGGTGATTCTATGACTGTTATGAATTTGAAATTTCCTGCAAATTTGGCCAGCCAGAGGCCCTTGACATTGGCTTTGACATCAGAGAAGTATATGCTAAAAAGGAATCATACCAGGATTGATCTTTGAGAGAATCTGTTGGTGACTGGCCCCATTGTAGAGGTGGACTCCTGATTTCTAACTTGTTGGGTCCTGTCTGTGAGCCAGCTGGCTATCCACAGGGTGACATAAGGGTTTGTACCTAAGCTCTCGAGTTTGTCAGCAGTGCCTGAGTAGGGTATTATGTCAGATACCTTGGCCAGGTCAAGGTAGGTAGTATAAATAGTTTTGCCCTCTTCCATTGCTTTAGTGACCTTCTCAAAGAAGTCCACCAAGCTACGTAGGTATGATCTACACTTGACAAAATCAAACTAGTTTGGGCCAGTGTCTTCAAGTTTCCTATATCATTTCTGACCATTTCCATGGCATTGCATATGAGACTAGTGAGACTTATGGTACTGTAGTTTCCAGTGTCTGTAGATAGTCTGCCTTTATGCAGAGAGATGACAGTTGCCTTTCTCCCCAATTCATGAGGCACAAAGCCTGTTTGGAGGCTACAGTTAAATAGTGATTCTAGAGAGTCTTATAGGTCATTTTCCATGCTATTTAGAAGGTAGCATGGGATATTGCTGGTGTCCATTGATGCGGTGGTCTTGTTTTTGGAGACAGCATTGAGGACCTGTTCCCTAGTGATAGTTGGGGGAGTTATATTTGGTGATATTTCCTGAGGTGAGGCTGGGCAGAGATTTTCTGAGGTGTGAGGCTGGGTGAGGGGACATAGCTTCTAATTACTTTTTGACATGGGAGAGCATATTTCAAGAAATAAAATTTAAAGCCCCACAAACCAAATACATATCTAGATCAGGGACACATATGTAGACACATATGTCCCCCTGAAAGGCTTGGCAAGGTAAGGATATCCCAAGAAACTTAGGATTTTTGGCCTTCAAAACTGCTTAATATCCTCAGGAGGTGGAAAACGTGTCAGTCCCAGAGTGTAATATATCATCAGTGGATGAATGAACCAGTTTACCACCTGATCTTTGAGGCTTGTCTGAATTAATAGAATCGCATTTCTTACTTTGTTGCTTAGCTTTTTTAAGTATCTCAACAAATGTGTATTTGGCCACATCTATCCCCAATTTAGGGGCCAACCTAATTCCCAGATAAGTTAATGGTCCTGAATCACTGAAGAAATGGAACCTGAAGACCAAGGTGTCTCTAGACTGATAATTAACAGATATTACTCTGGTGTTCTTTTTATTTACTTTATAGCCTGTTAAACGGACAAAGTCTTCCAACAGTTAAAACTCCAGGATTGCATCTTTAGCTAGGTTAGAAAGATATAACAACAAATTGTCAGTATACAAGGCTTGCTTCCTTTCATAAGGCCCAGTGCTGTAGTCCTGATAAGGAACCTGCCTCAACTTAAGAGCTAAAGGTTCAATATACAATGCAAAGAGCAATAGTGAAAGAAGGCATTATTGCTTGGTTCTTTTCCCACAACCCTCTCTTCTTACCTCCCAACACTCATACTTACAAGAATGCACTTATATATCCAAACTGGAAGCCATGCACTCTCCAGCCAAGACTGGAATAGCTGGTCAAGAGGAAAAGGTCAACACTTCCACCACATCACATGGAACACATAGCCCTCCAGAACACACACCAGCACTGCCTTCACATAAAAACACAAATCACACACCCACCTTCATGGAGGCTCTCAATAAAAATCTACCCAAACATCAGAGACCTTCAAGGCAGAAATACACTCAACCGCCACAACACAACACTAATCACGAGACACATAACTCTCCTAAACAGTGTGCCACTCAACCAAAGCCCCTAAGGTAAAACAGAATGCCCAGCACACTAGTCATAGGTGACTCGATAGTGAGGCACAGTGATGTCCCTCTCACTAGGTTGAATAAGGAGAAAGTAACAGTCAGCTGCCTGTCAGGTGCCAAGATCCGCCATATAATGCATGCACTCAGGCCCCTCAACAACAGGTACAAATATGACTCTATCATTGTACATGTGGATGTGAATGACCTAAGGCATACCTCTCTGGACTACATGAAAAGAGACATGGAGGAGCTGTCTGATTATGTAGCCCAGGCAGGTATGACCTTAGCTCTGAGCAGCATCCTACCATCACCCAGAATAATACCACATTACAAGCAGAAAATGATTGATTTCAACAATTGGCTAAGTTTCTGGTGTCATTCTAAGGGGTCCAGTATCTGTCTGCCTGGGATAACATGATTGACCGACCTCGATGCTTTGCCAGAGATGGCCTGTATCTGTCACCCCTAGGGTTCCAATACTGGTCAAGGCTCTTGCCACCCCTGTAGTGCCTTTTTTAGGTGGTGTTCCAAAGACCAAATTACCACTGTAACAGCTACAAACAAATGCAATCTGAGGGTTATGCTGCTCAATGCTAGAAGTCTAAATCTCAAAATGCACTCACTCGAAACACTCCTTAAAATGGAGAACATCAGCATTTGTGCTGTAACAGAGACCTGGTTCAAGGCAGCAGAAAGCAGCCTTGCACTACCAGGCTATAACTCATTCCACACCTTTCGGCCCCAGAACTTGGACAGAAGCTCCAAAGGTGGTGGAGTTTCCATATTCATAAATGATGTGCACGCCTCCAGACTGGTAGCCCAACATAATGCATCAGAGATACTTCAGGTGCAGCTAACATTGTGTAAGACAGAGATTCAGGTCATATCCTGTTATAGGTCCCCAACCATGTCCCAAGACACTCACTTCACATTCCTAAGCACCCTGCAGAATATTAGGGTCCAACTTAACACACTCATACTGGGTGACTTCAACTACTCCTCCATTTACTGTGAAAACTACTCATGTACCAATACACTTGCCCAACGTTTCCTGGAATTCATTAATTCCAGTGCCCTGGACCAGCTCATTCTTACCGTCACTAGAGGTAGCAACATCCTTGACCTGGTCATTACTAACATGGGCAGCCTATGCTCTAGACCAATAGTCAACTTCTCCCTGGTAAGATCTGACCACAAACTAATCACCTTGGAAATCTACATCCCCCCCCCCCCCACACACACACACACAAAGGTAACCACCATGAAAAACTTCTCCAAAGCTAACTTTGGGCTCCTAAGAACAGAGGTGGCTAACGTCATGGCATTCATACAAATGGAGAATAGTTGCATGACTGCCAAATCATACACCAATACACTGTACGAACACGTACACAAATGCATGGATCTCGCCATACCCAATAGAACCAAGATGATCTCCTCCAAAAAAAGGAAGCCAATCTGGTGGTCCCCTGCCATAAACAAACTCTATAACAGAAGAAGGAAAATGATGCGGAATAAGGTGTAGTCCCAATTCTGGAAAAACTCCCATATCAGCCTCAACAAAAAGTTGAGATCCCTCATCAAATCCTCTAAAGCTAGCTATGAAAACAGAATGGCAGCAGAGAGTAAAGACAACCACAAGGCCTTCTATAGTTATGTAAAGAACCTCCACGGCAATACCCAGATTTGCTCTGAGCTACTGCACAATGGTATCTCCTATACTGAGCCAACAGATATTGCCAATATACTGGCCGACAGATTCAGTGCCAACCCCCCCCCCCAAAGGACCAATCACAATACAAGTAAATTGCCAGGCACCCAGTATTACTGCTGCAGAGGTTAAAACAGCACTGTCCAAGGCCAAGAATACAGCTTCTATGGGACCAAACAATATCCCTGGCTGTGTTCTACATGAACTACAGAGTGAACTGGCACCTCACCTGTGTGCCCTGTTCAATTACAGCCTTACCTCAGGCTTTGTCCCTACCGAATGGTGCACTGCTATAGTCATCCATCTCCACAAAGGAGGAGCAACTACAGACCCTGCAAACTATTGCCCCATTAGCCTGACAAGTCTAATATGCAAAGCTATGGAACACATCATCATCATCATCATCATTGATATAGGGAATCTCCAAACTCTGGATCCCACACAGTTTGGTTTTGTGAAGGGTAGATCATGCCTGCTTAACTTGGTCGACTTCTTTGAGTCAGTCACCAGAGCTGTGGATGAAGGCAAGGTGGCTCATACAGCCTACCTTGATCTGGCCAAGGCCTTTAATACCATTCACCACTCAGAAATCATAGAAAAACTCACTAGTCTAGGCATCAACCCCTGTATCACTAGGTGGGTTGCAAACTGGCTCACAGATAGAACCCACAGTGTGAAAGTAGCTGACTCCAAATCAGACTGCTGACCAGTCAAGAGTGGAGTCCCACAGGGATTGGTCCTAGGTCCTCTGCTGTTTGGTATCTACTTCACAGAAGTCCAGTCCAATACGAAGGAACTCTGGCTGATGTACTTCACAGACATTTGCAAGTTGGGAGCCATTATTACCTCCTCAAGTGATGTTGACATCCTACAGAAAGGCCTCATTGAGACCAATGACTGGTGTCAGAACCATGGCTTTAATTAAGCTCAATGCCAAAAAAATGTGTCGTCATCCCCTTTGGGAAAAACCTAGTTCCCATGAACTACCACATCGATGGTAGTCCACTGAACACAGAAAGCATTATAAGAGATCTGGGAACACAGGTTGACCACCACACTGCCACTGTGGTCAGAAGGTCCTTCTATGTGGCACATCTCATTAATAAGGGTTTTGCATCCTGGAAGAAAGAGGTCATTGTCTCCCTCAGCTCTTCCCTCTTTAGCCCAATCATCGAGTACAATGCCCCATTTGGCATGTACCTCACTAGACACCTGCAACAACTGGAGAGGCCGCAAAAGTACCTCACAAAGAGGATCCTAGGCCTTAAACACTTGTCCTATATGGACAGACTCAAAAAAACTCCAACTATTTTCTGCCTCATATTGCCTACTTAGAGGCGATCTATGCTTAACTTATAAGGCCATGTCTGACCCAGCTCTGTTAGAAATGCTACATCTAAAGAAATCCAAATCCCTTCCACACCACACGCTCCAGAGACCTCAACCTCATTACCACAATCAACAGAACGTGCTGGAGGGGCAGGTTCATAACCCAGAGACTGCCCATGATATGGAATACACTTCCCATACATGTCAAACAGAGCACCTCACTGGCCCTCTTCAAGAGAAATCTTGATGAGTGGATGGGAAATAGAAAATTCACCCCTGGGATCACTCCACTGGCTCTACTCGACAAAGCAACTGGGAATTAAGGTCAGGTGGCACGATGCCAGGGTAATCCTATGGGCTAGGCTTGTAAAGACTCCAGGGCCATTAGCTTAGTACGAATCTATATCATATGAGCGAATTGCACAAATTGCGAACGCTCATAATATTGAACGTACCAGACCTCGAAGTGTTTTTTCTGAGATTGCGGTATAGTGAAGAATGGGATATTTGCCCTTTCCTCACTGTAGTGCGATCTCGGAGTTGGAATATATATTTATTGGGGGTGTGGGGGTCACAGCCCCCCACAATAGGAAGTACGAGGTCCGGTACATTCGATATTATGAGGGTTCGCAATTTGTGCGATTCGCTCATATGATATAGACCCGCTTAGTACACACCTATGAACCTGTGTGCATAAAATTCAGGGGATGGATGAGCACATATCTTAAACTTAGGAGATGCTCCCAAGTAAGTAAGTTGCTGAGTTTTAAGGCTGTTCAAGAGTTTTGCATTACATCTAACAATGCAGTTATATGATAGGAAAAAAAAAAGAAGTTTGGACCAGGGTGATGCAAATACAGTCTCAGTCTACTGTATCACTCATCTGACATCATCAACCAAAGACTTAATATTGTGTATTCCTTTATGGAGTTTGTTTCTAGTAGGGCATAACTAAATAAGATTTTAAATCATGCAGTGCCAGGATATCAAAGTTTTCCCTTTTAATTGTTCACAAAATGTCCATGGGGTTTGACTGTTGCCATATTATAAGGCTTAGATATTAAGTTTAAATTTCAGTTAATTTTTGGGATGACTGAATAGAGTAACCTGAGGAAGAATACATTAACAAGAAATTACTGCAGCAACTAGCTCATCATATTTTTATTAATTCTAGCATTAATTTTTTAGGGAGAGATGGAGGAAAGTTTTTGGAAAGAGGCCGTATTAAGAAACCTGGACAAGAGCTCTTTAAAAGTGAAATGTCTGAGTATTTCAAGGCCAAGGACTTATTTGTTGGAGCAAATGTTTCTTTTCATGGTCACAACTTCCTTTTGATAGATGCTGACGAATATGCTTTTAATTATATGGAGCGGCATGCAGATGAGGTAGGCAGATACCTTTTATTCTTTCTTATGTCTTGAAACAGGACTGCTTAAAGTGCAAATATTGTGATCCTAAAGTAAGTAGTAAATGTGACAGTATGCAACTTCTTTTCTGCATTTTCTGACTGAGTCTTTGCAGATCCATTTAATTTCTGCTCCATTGAATACTGATTCTCTGTAATGAGTCACATATTTATTATTTTAAAAAATATACCTTGTTTTGAATGTAGTTACTTTCTGCAGTGATGCCTAACACTGTGACATATATGATAATAGTATCCATTGATATTTTTCACTGTCACTTGTAGAAACCTCATCTGGCAATACATTTCTGTGCTAGAAAGGTCTAATTCTATGGTGTAAAGAGATGACTCTCTGACTAAGATCCAGATGACCTGAGATCGTTTAGCAGCTCAGCTGCTGGAGGAGCTAGGCAGGAGACGGTGGGATTGAGCATCAGAGACCAGCTTGCCCACTTTGGGGGAAGGATGCAGAGCAGTTCTTTGTTTTGCAGTCACCTACTGGAGAGAAAGCTGCATACTGTGCAGCAGATGTTCCAGATGTGTGTTTGGTTCTGCCAAGTCTCATTTGCATGATAGCTTTCATTAGCTTGTGTTGGAATGTGTGCGCCCATGGTGAAGGTACTGCTTGCTCCTGCACCTGTGAACATGCATGTCAGCTACCAACAGAGAGGCTAGGGTTTGAAAATAACTAAAATTCTGAAGCCTGCCAGAATTGTGTTTTTCCCAAAGGGGAATGAATGGGATAAACGACTGACTGTGGGAGGACTGATAGATGGCGATGTTAGGCAGCATGGGATATAAAGAAAACAAAAAGAGTGAGAGAGCAAGAGAGAAAGTAGTTCATGGAAGTGCCGACACTGTCATCCTTGGCCAGAATAAAAAGCCACAGAACACACCGTACAATGAAGAAATATCCCATTAAGTTTGGTGTTGGTGGGGACATAATATAGCTAGAAGAAAAAATATGATGGTATCTTTTAGCAGTTCTTGCCACTGTCAGTATTGTTAGATATGGGACTGCTTGCAATGCAAATACATTTAAATTCAGTTTTGAGTAATACATATTTTGATAAAATGTAGGGTCCTGGGTTCGAGACCTGCATGGCTGTTTATTTCACCTCTAGTGTCATAACATAGTTAGGGGTTTGAATCCAGCATGTGGCAAGTGTGTGTGAAGGGGGGTAAGTGTGTATGAAAGGAATATTCCTTTATCATTAAGAAGGTTTGTGGTCTGCACTCTTGTGGGAGAAGAGGCTGGACTCTGCCCTTCTGAGCTGGGAATTTCTGGTTAAAGGTTTATAGTGCCTGAATATTTGAACTGTATCTTACTGAAATTGGTACACCTTGTTTGCTCTAGCATAGACTAGATCCAGGCCTGCTGAATATAGCTTTGTTTATATGCTTGTTGTTTGTTTGCTTGTTATTTCCCTGGAAGCTAATTCCACCTAATACGCAACTTCTCAGCGCTTCTGTGGATCACTAGTGATATCTGCATTGCTTACTGTACTTATTTCCTTGTTTCACTTGAAAGAAAGTTACTGTTTGTCGTTTTGCATTTAGTTACTTGTAACACATTGCACTCAAGTTACCTGGCACTTGCTCACTAAAGCAATTATATAAGTCAGCACTAAAAATTAAAAGCACTACACCCTCACTCCCCACTGGCCCTTGTTTTCAATTAAGGATTTCCCAATATTATTCTAGCATGTCCAAAGGTCAGTTGTCAATCTCCTCTCCGGTCCAGCTGGTGAATCTGGGAATCTTGAGGCAATGTTATAACTGCCTCATGTACACAGACAACCCTCTCCTCCTCCCACATAACACAAATACTTGAGAGATGCAGCTATTTAGCCAAACTGGAGGCTGAGCTCTCTCAACTCAGGACTGGCAAGACCAGACAGGAGGAGAAGGCAACTACACACACCACAAAACCAGCCTCACATAATGCTACCACTCCACTGAATCAAACACATAAACACACAAAGACATACTCGGAGGCTCTGAGTAAAATTTACCTAAACAGCAGAGGCCTCCAAAGCAGACACCCAAACAACTGCTACCTCAAGACACCCCACAAGCAACACATAAACCACAAAAGCAGTGTGCAAAGCAGTCACAGCCCTTAAGGCCAAATACAACACCAAACATACTTGTCATAGGTGACTCCATAGTCAGACACACTGACGTCCCACTCACCAGGATGAACAAGGAGAGGGTCACAGTAAGCTGCCTATCGGGCGCTAGAATCCGCCACATAACACAAGCACTCGGGTCACTCCATGGCAAGTACAAATATGACACAGTCATTGTCCATGCTGGTGTGAACGACCTGAGACGTACCTCCCTGGACTACATGAAAAGAGACATAGAGGAGCTCTCTGATTATGTAGCCCAGGCAGGTATGACCCTAACCCTGAGCAGTATCCTTCCTTCACCAAGAATGATGCCACAATATAGAGACAAGATGATCAGCTTTAACAATTGGCTTAATGTCTGGTGTCATTCAAGGGGATCCAGTGTCTGTCTGCCTGGGATGACATGCTTGACAAGCCACGCTGCTTCGTAAGGGACGGCTTGCACCTGTCACCACTGGGATTCCGGATATTGGCTAAGGCTCTTGCCACCCCCATAGTGCCTTTTTTAGGCAAGGCTCAAATTCTAAACCTACCGCCCTAGAAAACAAAAATGGGAAGAAACTGAGGGTAATGCTGCTCAATGCCAGAAGTCTAAATCTCAAAATGCACGCACTCGAGGCCCTTCTCAGTATGGAGAACATCGATGTCTGTGCTGTAACTGAAACCTGGTTCAAGGCTCCTGAGAGCACCCGGCACTATTAGGTTTTACCTCATATCATGCGTTCGCCCCAAAACCCGGACCACACCACAAAAGGAGGGTGTATCCATATTCATAAAGGATACCCACACCTCCAGGTTGGTGGCAACGCATAAGCTTGAAACCATCCAGGTGCAACTAACCATAGGCAAAACTGCTCTACAAATTGTAGCATGCTACAGGCCACCCTCTCAAACTCAGGAACCCCACACAGCCTTCCTGAAGACACTGGAGGGTATAAATGTATCTCCAAACACCATCATATTGGGTGACTTCAACTACCCGAATATAGACTGGGAACATTACTCAAGCCCTAACTTTCTAGCCCAACGGTACCTAGAGTTCATAAATTCAAATGCCATGGAACAGCTAGTCACTGTTCCCACGAGAGGAGAAAATATAGTAGATCTCATTGTCACAAACATGGGGACAAAATGCTCCACACCGGAAGTGTATCCCTCATTGGTGAGATCTGATCATAAACTAATCTCACTGGAAATCCACATCCCGCCCCCACCCCAAACAAAAAAGACCATAGTGAAGAACTTCTCTAAAGCAAACTTCACACTACTCAAGACTGGTGTGGTATCCTTCAAGGCCCCTGAGCCAGAGGAAACCACAACCCAAGCTGCGGAAGCCCTTACAAATGCCTTCTATGAACACCTCCAGGACTGCAGGGATCAGGCAATCCCAAATAAAACCAAGACTCTTTCCACAAAGGGCAAACGTCCAGTCTGGTGGACCCCAGCCATTAACAAACTTTACAATAAGAGGAGAAAGCTATTACATGATAGAACAAAATCCATAAAAGGGAAGTCACCCTGATCATTATTAGTAAAAAATACGAGCACTCATAAAATCAACTAAGGCCAATTTTGAGAGAAAAATTGCCATGGATTCAAAGGACAATCATAAGGCCTTTTTCAGCTATGTTAGGAACCTGGGTGGAAACTCCCAGATATGCTCAGAATTAGTCCAAAATGATACAAAATCACTGAACCCACAGACATTGCCAACATACTGGCAGACAGGTTCAGTGCAAACTTCACCCCTCTCCCCTAAAGGAGAGATAACTATCCCAGCCGAGTGTAGCCCGGACATCTCAAATGCGCAGGTGAAAGCTGCTCTCTCTAAAGCTAAAAACACAGCATCAATGGGACCGGATGGTGTCCCCGGCTGTGTGCACGAGCTAAATGAGGAATTAAACCCGCACATAAGGCAGCTGTTTAATCTCAGCCTTACCACAGGATACGTGCCCAAGGAGTGGCGTACGGCAACTGTGGTCCCACTCCACAAAGGCAGCGCCTCTACGGACCCTGGTAATTACCGCCCCATAAGCTTAACAAGTCTAGTCTGCAAAGCTATGGAGAGGATCATAATGGAGCTCATAAACAAAGATATAGGGGACTTGCAGACATTGGACCCGACCCAGTTTGGCTTTGTCAAGGGAAGATCATGCCTTTTGAACTTGGTTGACTTCTTCGAAACAGTCACCAAGGCTATTGATGAGGGAAAGGCAGTCCATACAGCCTACCTTGACTTTGCAAAGGCTTTCGACACAATACCCCACTCGGGTATTGTAGAAAAACTTACCAGCTTAAATGTAAACCCATATGTCACAAGATGGGTTGCAAACTGGCTTAAGGACAGAACCCACAGGGTTAGAGTTGCTGGCGCTGTGTCAGACTCCAAACCGGTCACAATTGGTGTCCCACAGGGCTCGGTCCTTGGCCCCCTATTGTTTGGCATCTACTTCTCAGAAGTACAGGCCAACATGGGAGGACTTTGGCTGACAAAGTTTGCAGACGACTGCAAACTGGGCACCATAGTGGAAAGTGCATCGGACACGGATATCCTTCAGAAGGGACTCACGGAAACAGATAGCTGGTGCCAGAGCCATGGCCTGAAGTTAAACGCCAAAAATGTATAGTCATACCCTTGGGAAAAACAAGGTAACCCCAAGCTACCATATAGGTGGCAATCCACTAAGCACAGAAGAGGTTATCAGGGACCTGGGGACCCAGGTTGACAGTGGCCTTTCTTTTGACACTCACGTTGCTAAAGTGGTTAGAAAGACCTTCTACATTGCCCACCTGATCATGAAGGGATTCACATCCAGATCTAGTGAGGTCATTGTTCCCTGTACTCTTCACTTATCAGACCAATGATCGAGTACAATGCCCCATTCGGGATGTATCTCACCCGACATCTGCAGCAATTGGAGAGACCCCAAAAGTTCCTCACCAAAAGGATAAAGGGACTCCAAAATCTGTCATATGCTGCCAGATTGAAGAAACTCCAGCTCTATTCAGTCGCATACCGTCTGCTCAGAGGTGACATGTGCCTGACATACAAGGCCATGTCCAACCCGGAATTAATGGACATGCTCCACCTCAAAAAATCCAAATCCACCAAAACCACTAGAGCAAGCGACTTAAACCTTAGCACGGATATAAATAGGACGTGCTGGAGGGATAGATTTATCACTCAGAGACTCCCTATGCTGTGGAATAAAATCCCGGTACATGTGAGGCAGAGCACCTCGCTGACTCTGTTCAAGAGAAATCTAGACCTGTGGATGGGAGATCGTAGGTTTACCCCGGGAATCATCTCTGTGTCACTGCTGGACAGAGGCACAACAAACTAATGGGCACAGTATTTTTTCATATAAGGGGTGGCGTAAGCCACAAAAATTTAGGCTAGGCTTATAAATGCCTTAGGGCAGATAGCCTAGTATAAACCTATGAACCTATGAACCTATGCCATTTTATAAACCCAAGTCCTCTCAAAAATGAAAGCTTAATAGGCAGTTTTGCATTTCCTAAAAGCTTAATGCAGTTGTCAACAAAAGTTCTATAGCTTGAATGGAAATTGTGGAAGAGTTGTGAATTCTCTACACAAACTCAGCTCTCAGCTTGCCAGATATAAAATAATTGAGCCAGAGGAATGGAAAAAATGCCACAGAATGCACACACTTCCAATCAAATCTAACAGCTACCCTACCCCCACACATACACCCTTCATAAGGGAACTTCATCTCCTATACCCCCTTTACTTAAATGTATTGACTGCATGGTCATACAACAATGCTGGAATGAGAAACACCCTACAAGGTTGAACACTTTATCTGCATGAACTGCAGTCTCCCTGTAAGTTGTTATGTTTGGAACTGGTAAATTTCAGGAAATGGAATTGGGCAGATAATGGCTGATTGCTAAATTGTTGACCATATGCAGGTTAACCAAGAATAGTCTTCAGTAAATAAATATCTTACAGCAAACCATTATACAATAATATTCTCAATTAATAGGTTTTGCTTCCATGGAAGTTTCATCAGTAAAGGCATCTATAATTGCCTACAGCAGTATTAACAGAATACTGTGATTACAAACAGTGGGTTTGTACAAAATTTCAAACATAAAGCAGCCTCAATATTGCTAAGAGATCTTGACATACAGCCACTAACTCAACTGATACCTAAAAGAAGATAAAGTTTAGCCCAGTTTTCTTTAGTTAAAAATATGAAGATACTGAAGTTCTCTAGACTTTACTCACCCCATTAAGTTATGAGTTTATTGAAATATGAGCTTTGTAGAATATTATCCAAAAAATCAGGGATTTTAAACTCTGGATCATAGTTGGACAAAATTATTTCCTATGATAGCCTTCTGATTTAGGAAACAAAGACATTTTAAGTTACATTTACTGGCTTCTTGAAAAAAATTAGCACTCTCATAAGCCAAAAATTAAATTAAATGAAAGCCATGGGAAATATGTTTATCTGTCACTATACTCGGTATCCCACAGACTGCTAAGAGGTGACCTGTGTCTGGCATACAAGGCATCCTCTGACCCAATACTGACAGATTTACTGCACATCAGCAAGTCAAATGACATTCGATACACTTGGTATGGGGATATAAACCTCTTCTGCAACATCAATAGAATGGTTTGGAGGGACATGTATATCTCACAGAGGGTACCTCTTCTCTGGAATATACTCCCCATCCACATAAAGAAATTAACTCCTGTCCATATTCAAGCACAACTTGGATTTATCGGTGGGAAGCAGAACATTTATTTCAGGACTGTACTACTAATGGACAGAGGCAGCTCCTAAGTGCTTTATCTCATGCATGTGTCCCCTCAAAATTATCTATGGTATGATCCCAATTATTCTCATTTGGGTAATATATAATTATTGACCATGGGATGGGTAAGGCAAATCTCTAACTAAATAGGATAGGTTAATTTGAGTACAATAAGGGAATATGGCTAGACTTAAAATCGCCCTCAAGGGCAGCTAGCCTAGCACTTAACTTATGAATCTATAATCTTAAAAATAGTTATTTTCAAAAAGAATTAACATTTCATATCACTTCATCTGTTTATACTTTACTGACAACTTTTCAAACCTTATATGAATTATCCCCATTCCAATATTTAATATTTTGAGAAAGTATATCAGCAGGCTTATCTGTGTAACCAATTTAATTGATTAAAAAATGTAAAATATTTTATATAAGGATAATTATTATTGAAGCGAGAAAGAAAAGACCTACATTGTGAACATTTCTTGAAAAAACAATTATTTTGAGTAAGCAATGCATGCTGTTATTGGCTTAGGTTTAACTTAAATTGTGTAAATAATGCTGGCTACAAAAGCAATTAAAATAAAACTTTGATGACGGACTAAGAATTCTATGATGATCAAGTGATGCAAGAATTTAGTAAACTAAACGGTAAAGGCTCCATATGCAAATCAAAAAGAAAAGGTGAAAGAGAGCTTCTTTGTCTTATGCCCAGTTTAATTAAAATAGATTTAGAAGAAATATTATTTATCCATATCAAGGAGTCCTTTGTTTAAAATACCAATCATCAGCATCATCATCAACCCCCTTTTTCCTCATTTTCTACATGGGGTTGGGGTGTCATGTCAACTGTTGCCATCTCTCTCCTACCTTTTTTGACACTCATGCTTGACTGGAACAAGTCTTCTTTCACATAGTCCATCCACCTCTTTGCTGGGAACCATCATTTTTTCTTGCCTTCATCCTATCTGTCCCAAATCTTCTTCATCCGATTGTCTTCTGCTTCTCTGCACATGTGAGGAACCACTGTAATCTTTTCTCTTTGACTTTTTCTGCAATTGGAAATACTTTGCCATCTGCGTTTATGTCCTTATTTCTTTGTCTGTCCCACAGCATGCATCCTACCACCCATCTCAGGCACTTCATTTCCATCACCTCTGCCTTCCTCAACTGCTCTGCCTTCATTGCCCAGATTTCTGCACCATACAGTAGTACTTGTCACACCATACTTTTGTACACCTTACTTTTCAGCCTTTTTGGCATTCTTCTATCATATACCACCTCTGACACTGTGTCAGTTGGCTGCAGCCCCACCGATTCTAGCTTTGACCTTCTTATTCAGACTTCCCTTCTCCTCATCCAACCCTTTCAGATACATGAAGCTGTTAACATGTTCCACTATTCTGCCTTCTGTCTCAATTCTCAGCTTCTTCTGATTTCCCATTTGCTGCCATTGCAACTGTCTTATCTATGCTCAGTTTCAACTTGTGTACCTTCAGTTTTGCATTCCATTCCCCTATCCTTTGCTGAAGTTCTTGCTCACAGTCTGCATGCAATGTCACATCATCTGTATATAGCAACTTTGATGATCTGTTCCCTCCAACCTGTTTGCTAATGTAGCTCATCACCAGTATAAACAGCAATGGGCTCAGGGATGAATCTTGATGCACACCCACTCCTACTGGGAACCTCTCTGTAAGACCAAACGCTGTTCGTACATGAGTCATTTGGTCCTTGTACATAGCCTGCACTAATTCAACCAGTGTTTCTGGGACTTCAAACGACCACAGGATTGCACAAATCAGCTTTCTTGGGAACTTGTCATATGCTTTCTTCAAATGGGAGGGTGGCCTAATGGTTAAGGTGTTTGCCTTACAAACACAAGGTGCAGGGTTTGAGTCTCACAAGGGATAATTGGCTAGGCTTAAAATGGCTCGCAAAGGCAGTTAGCTTAGTACTAATTTATGAACCTATGAACCTATCTAGGAATACCTACTTGGACTCTTTCCTCATCTCTAGGTTCTTCTCAACTATCTCCCTCACTGCAAACATTGGGTCAGTTGTGCTGCATACTGATCTTAATCCAAAATGTTCATCTCCCATCTTACTTTCTAGTACTATGTGTATTCATTTATCAATCACCCTCTCCAGAACTTTCATGCAGTGTGATAGGAGTTTGATAATGTTATACTGTTCACAGTTGCAAGTGTCCCCTTTGTTCTTGAACACAGTGGCACTAATTTGCTTATTCTCCAGTCATCTGGGATACACCTTTCACTCCATACTGCTATGACTACACTCAGCAGACATTTCTGTCCTATCTCACCCAACATCTATATCTAAAAAATCTTCTACACCCCTATTCTAACATTCGTACTCTTCGATCATGTAACAGAGACTTACTCCAAGTAACCAAAGTATCCAATACAGCAGGCAACTCTCTCTACACTAACTTTGTTGCTAAAAATTGGAATACCCTTCCACATAGTGTTAGATCCATAAGCAATCTTAATAATTTTGAAATATCTCTCAAAAGACACTTATTTGAATCCTGGCTTTGCACGTGTAACACTCCAGGTTAATTATTAACTTAGCATTACTTATACAATTTGGCTGTATGTACTAACTCTGTTAACATATCCCTTCTAACAACACTACTTCTCTATAAGTAGTTACATTCCTAGCTGCAACTCTCACCACGGAAGTATTACTAACTATGCAGTACTTTGCCTAAGTGATTTTCCCTGCTTAATTTCCTAACTAATGATGTTAAGTTGTCTAGCTCGCCTTCGTTCTTGCTGGTTGGGATCGGACCTGATCCTCGGCTCCGACTCAGCCATCTTCTATAGCTCGAGAGCTGTTTACTGGCTCGAGGCTACCCCTTATCCCATGATGCCTAGTGCTAGCTACCCAGATCTCGTTTGCCGCTTCAGCTGCGAGGTGTCTTTTTTTCTGGCTCAGGCTTGTATTGACTTTCTTATAGAACTTTTTTTCTGAGAAATAGTCTTTTTTCTTAGTGGGTATTGTTAACTTTTAGTTTTATACTTGTAGTAGTTGTGTATTTCTGTAGTTCCTTCTCTCCCCCTTAGAACTCATTTTAATTAGAGAGTTCTCCCCTCCCCCTCCTTATCCTTTTCTTGTCAGGTTAGCCGTTTAGGTTAGAGGCTTTCTTTATACCTTCTTGTTAGGCCAGCCATTTGAGTTAGAGGCTTCCTAAAAAAAAAAAAAAAAAAAAAAAACTTTAGTCTGTATTATACTGTGCTGTCTGTGTTTTTTCTGTAGACTGTATATTGATTATTAGCTATTGTTGCCTTTTTGGTTTCAGGATGTCTAAAGAATCCAAGGTGTCTGGGTTCAAGAAGTGTGACTCATGCTGTCAGAAAATGTCTCTGACAGATGGGCACACATCTTGCGTCTATTGCTTAGGCGCTGTGCACCTGCAGGACTCTTGTTCTATCTGCCATGCATTTAGTCCAAGAGTTCTGCAGGAAGGTAAGGATAAGCTTATTATTAGGGGTCTTTTAAATCCCAAGGATTCACCGGCCAAGACTCAGCCTGTGAAATCCCCCAAATCTTCCAAATCGTCGGCTCCAAGTGCGGAGCTGTCTTTGGTTCAGACTCTATCTGCTACTTCAGTTTCGGCTGGAACCGATAAGACTATCTCCCCATCGGCTCCATCAGAAACTTCGGAGCCATCGTGGAGCCACAAGAGGCTGAGGTCCCCCTATCTGGAATCGATTCATTCAGCTCCTCGGTCTCCCCTGCTTCAGAGCGAGCGCAGTCACAGATCTTCTCACTCCTCTCGATCCTCTAGGCTCTCAGATCATGACGTGGAGTGGTCAGTAGGTTGCTGAAGTCACAGGCACTTGCCAAGATGTTGTCCAGCCCTACTCAACAGGTGTCGGCTTCGTCCACGTCTATCGATGTTCCTCCTCCGACTCCATTGAGCTCGGAGCTGGAGTTTGTTGGGGTTCGAGTAGTGGAACCGCCGGCTCTGATAACTCTTTCTCCTTCGGTTCCATCATCGGCTCTGATTCCCTCGATGGTGCCATCCATCGAGGGATCTGGGTGCCGTGGCTCTCTCATCAGCTCCGAGGGGGCGAGTCGCATCGGACCCTTGTCCGACCCCGTTCTCCCTCTCGGAGCTTCGGTGCAGGTGAGCTCGGCTCCTACATTGGCCTCGGAACCTTATCCCTCGGTGCGAAGAAGGATTCCAATTTCCTCGGAACCGGAGCCTTCTCTGTATCATGGCAGGGACGCCTTCGATGTCATGAGGAGTGTGCTGGCCACTGAGTCACCTCCACTATCGGCCCCATTGGCTCCATTCCCTGTAGTGCCTATGCCAACCTCTGCTCCTCCTCCAGACCCCAAGCATGGGGAACCGGCGCTCCAGGGCACCCCACTGAGTGTTTCCTCTTCTTCTGAGGCCTCCCCTGATCATTCAGAGGAGCCCCCTCGTAAGAAGAAGTGCAAGAGGAAGCACATTGACTCCCCTGAGTCTTTCACTTCTGATACAGACTTAGATGACTCAGAAGGGTCCCCGAGATCCCCCTCTGAAGATGTTTCCTTTTTGGACATCCTCAAAATGCTTAAGCAGAGGGGGAACTGGAATCCCCTAGCCTCTACCGAGGATGAGTCTGTATTCCTGGATGCGTTCGGTTCCCGACCTTCCACCTCCTGGGTTTCTCCGCCTTTTGATCCACTTATGTCAGTGGTGGCTCAAAAGGCTTGGTCAGCCCCGGATACAGTGGAACCAACCTCGAGGAGACCTGAAAAGTTTATCACTGCACCCCATGATAAGCAGTTCCTTACCAAAGGTGTACCTGTGGATGCCATGGTGGTAGCAGCAGCCGCAAAAACGGAGTTAATGGAAACTTCTTCATCTGTCCATCCTCCTAACAAGGAGTCTATGACCATGGACAGATATGGGAAGTGAATGTTTGCTTCAGTGACCTTTTCTATGAGGTCACTGAACTACTTATGCCATTTTACCCGGCTTCAGAGGGATCTCCATAAAGAGCTCGGAGATACCCTTCAAGATCCATCAGCTGAGGGGGCTCAAGCTAAAGTGGCTTCCCAGCTGGCGACCCTTAATTCTGTAGTCAACTTCTCCATGAGGCTCATTTCCTATGCAGCCGATGGTGCAAGTAGAGCCACAGGTATGGGTGTGGCCCTGAGGAGACATGCCTGGATGTGGCTGTGTAATTTTGCAGAACCCTTTAGAGTGTCATTCACCAACACCCCCTTTGATGGTTCCTTTCTTTTTGGACCACAGTTGAAAGACACTTTGACTAGGTGTGAGCAAGAAGGCAAGACTCTCTCTGTTGTGGGAATCCGTTTTTCCACTCCTTCCAGACCATACCCCAAGGGTCAGAAGAGTGGTAAAATGTGGTTCTGAAAATCCCAGGGAGCCTCGCCTGACACACGTAGTGATTTTTCCTCCAGGGGCAGAGGGGGAAACAACAACAGATGCCGCCCTCGTGGCAGAGGGGGTCCGCAGAACCAGGGCAACAGAGAATCTTTCTCTGAGAAGCCCTTTCAACACTCCTGAAGGGTTGCCCGGCTGCCCGCCTCTGGAGGCAGTCGGGGGAAAACTTTCTCTGTACCCAAAAGCCTGACAAAATTTAATGCAAGACAAACGGGTATGGTCAGTTATATCCGGAAGTTAGAAAATTCCCTTCTCTCAACCCCCTTTACCTTCAAACAAATCCCTTCCAGATGTTCCACCCAATCTGAGGGACCAAGCAGTCACAGAAGTTTCAAAACTGCTATAAAAAAGAGTCATCCAGGAAGTCCCGGCAGACCAACACGGATCCGGAACTTACTCAAGGTTCTTTTTGGTACCAAAAAAGACAGGGGACTAGAGACCGATTCTGGATCTCAGCAGACTAAACAAGTCTGTTCAAAGAACAAAGTTTTGGATGGTCATGCTACAGTCCATTCTACCCTTTTTGGGTCAGGACAATTGGATGTGCTCCATAGATCTTCAGGATGCGTACTATCACATCAAAATGGACAGGCGCTCCAGGAGATTCCTTCACTTCTGGCTGGGAGCCATTCATTACCTGTTCAGAGCTCTGCCCTTTGGTCTCACCACAGCCCCCAGGGTGTTCACCAAGTGTATGGCAGTGGTCACGGCTCACCTGAGACATCAAGGATTCCAGGTGTTTCCATATCTAGACGACTGGCTTCTCACTGCTACTACTAGGCATCAACTTCTGCAAGCCAGGGACTACACAATCACAATCTGCTCCCAGCTAGGCATCACAATAAACTTCGAAAAATCTGCCTTGCTGCCCTGTTAATCTATCACCTATATAGGAGCAGACTTAGACACAAGGAACATGTCTGCAAGGCTACCGCCAGCCAGGGTGTCTACAATTTGCCAGCAAGTTCAAATTATAATGCAGAGCAAAAGGATCCAAGTCAGGTTCGTCCTTCAAATTCTGGGTTCCATGGCAGCGGCAATTCTTCTAATCCCTTTGGCCCGCTTTCACATGAGAATCCTTCATTGGCTTCTGTTCACACAGTAGTCTTTCCAACAGCTGCCCATGTCTCACATGATCATGATTACAGAAGAATGCAAAAGGCACCTTTCCTGGTGGATGGTCTCCCCACTAGTGTCTCAGGGAAGACCCTTCATTCAGCCCCCTCCGGTTGCCACAGTGACCACAGACGCCTCCCTGATAGTGTGGGGGGGCATTATCAGGGCAGGACAGTCCAAGGCACTTGGCAGCCTCACGAGTACCATCTGCATATAAACGTCCTAGAAATGAGAGCCGTGCTCCTAGCATTGCAAGCGCTTCAGGACTCTCTCCCTTCTGGGACCATTGCAATTCAAACGGACAACATGTCAGTGGTGTGGTACATCAACAAGCAGGGCGGAACCAGGTCCTATCCACTATGTCGAGAAGCACTCAGACTCTGGCACTGGGCGATTTCCTCCCAACGATTTCTGATTGCGACGCACATCCCTGGGAGGTCCAACATCATAGCGGACAGGCTCAGCAGAGCTATTGTGTTGAAGAACAGCTAGCAAGTATGGCAGGTGTGCCAGGCAAGCAAGCTGAGTAGCTCCAAAGAAAAAATGCCAGCACCCGAGAAGATCTGAATAATCAATGTTTATTAAACTGAAACTAGACCGGTTTCAGCACAAGGCTTTCTTCAGTAGTGTATTACATGAATGTAAAAGTCACCTGCTTAAATAGCTTCATTAAATCAGAAAAGAATGACATCACTTCCTGTAGTTAACAAAACCAAAAAAATAAATGGTTAACCTGAACAGTGATATTGAAAAAACCATGTCAGTATATATTAGCATACAAAATAATGATGATATTAGTAAAATCATAATTATTCATATATGTTCATATATCTAGATAAAGTACAAATGTTATTTTGATATATTAAACATCTGTACTAAGGAACATAATGATTGATAAACAAAAATTAGAAACCATCATGTGTACCATGATGTAATAGGGAATATCATCCGGATGTTATGGTATCTCAGAAGAGATAGATAGAAAATGTTAGAATGAAAAAAAATTATAAGATAAATATAAAAATATTAATCAAAGTTTATCATTCAATCCTGGAGGGAAAAGCCCTCCAAGTTTTATGATCCATCTTTTCTCTTTCTTGTTCAAAATATCATGCCACCCTGTGTTAAATGCTCGGTTGCCAGTTATACGATCAATAATGATGAATGAAAATTTAGCAGTTGGATGCTTGGTCGTATGTCTGTATAATGCATTAGTTATTCTATGGTTTCTAATGTCCCCTAGGTGTTCAGATATTCTGATGCGAACTGTCTAGATGTTTGTCCGACATAAAAGGCCTGACAAGTACAGGTGGCAAGATAAATTATCCAATCAGAGCTGCAGTTACCAAAAAATTCAATGTTATAAAAATGACCAGTATTTTTGCTGGTAAAACTTGTAGTTTTAAAAATGTAACTGCAAAAGCTGCAATGGCCACAGGGAAATATGCCTATAAGTTTGTCCCCTGTCAGTGTCCTCTGGGAGAGTGTGTCATCCTTAATGCTTGCTCTTTTATAGTGTGAAAAATGAGAACCAATTATTCTACCCTTTCTGTATGAAAAATAACACCGTTCTCCCAGGTAGCCTTCCAAAAGAGGGTGTGAGCTAAGTATATTCCAATGATTATTAATGATATTGATCAAATTTTTGCTATTCCTACCATAAGTAGTGATAAATCTACATGTATCTGAATTTTTCTGTCTGTGACCCACTTGATATTGTAAAAGGGAGTTCCTAGGTTTGTTGCTGCTCCAGTTTGCCGCAGAATTGATAATATGTGGGGAATATCCCCTAGACAAAAATCTGTTGGTTAAGTCCTCATGGTATGTTATGAGATCATCCTCAGAAGAACATATTCTTTTAATCCTGAGAAATTGAGATTTTGGTATATTTTCTATGATATGTTTTGGGTGGAGGCTATTTGCGTGCAGAAGGGTATTATATTGCGGGAATTTTCGATAAACAGAAGTTTTAAGTGTGTTGTCAGATTGTCTTAGTAGATGGACATCCAAAAAATGTATTTCCTTCTGATGATACTCCACAGTGAATTCAATACCCCAGATATTCCCACTGAGATGTTCAATAAATTCCTGGAGATAATCAATACCTCCTTTCCACACTAGCCAGCAGTCATCGAGGTATCTTCTCCATATATCAATCGCAGGTAAATATATGTTATGCATTGGATCATATATGATCTGTTCCTCAATGAAACCCATGAAGAGATCCACGTAAATGGGTGCGAATGAGGCACCCATAGCCGTCCCCAGAAGTTGCCAGTAACAGTCCTGCTGAAAGTAGAACACATTTTTGGTAAGAATGTGCTCGGCCAGGCATACCAGTAATGTGTTCAACCCTGGAGGGTAGATGTTAGATTTGTTTAACCAAAATTCCAAAGCCATAAACCCGCCCAATGTGGAATGCTGGTATATAAATATTTCACATCTAGGGTGCACATTAACCATTCAGGTTCCAATTGAGATTCAGAAACGATCTGCAGGAATTCCGTAGTATCCTGGATTCTAGCTCGAATCAGCGATAACAGAGGTTTAAGTTTTTCAGTGAGAAAGATGGATAAAGGTTCAGTGAGTGACCCAATGCCAGACACTATGGGTCGACCAGGTGGCTTGTGGGCAGATTTATGGATTTTGGGTAGTAAATAGAGATATTGCTTGGCAGGATCTTTGACCATCAAATGTGTTTTGGTTTTATCCGAAATGATACCTGCTTCGACCGCTTGCTCCAAAAAATCATGAATTTCACGTTGGAAATTGGGTGCGGGGTCAATATCCATTTTCATATAATGATGATGGTTAGACAGTTGTCTATTACCTTCATCCCGATAGCAATCAGTATCCATAACTACGACCGCAACCCCTTTGTCAGCAGGAATAATAACAAGGTCAGTATTATTTTTAAGTTGTGTTAAAGCCAGTTGTTCTTTCCTGGAAAGATTGTGCCTCATATTATCTTCTGAACTGAAATGAAAATGTATGTCCTTTATTACAGCCTTCTGAAATACAGCAACATGTTTATCCATCGGAGGATTAAATGTCGATTTGTGAAATCTGAAATCAGAAGATCTTTGAGTATCATCAGAGTTGTCCTGTTGTTTGAAAAACAAATTGAGGTTAATCTTTCTACAACAATCTATGGTATCAGATACTAGTGAACTCTCATCAATAAAAAATCCAGGAATAAAACCAAGACCTTTATTGAGTAAAGAATATTGGTCATCAGATAAAATATGCTTGGAAATATTTAGCACATTAGTACATGGTTCATTTATTTCACTATTGACATGAATAACTCCTCTAGGCTTATTACCCCTATGTTTCCTTCCTGCCCGGTGTTTCCTACCCCTAAAGGGACATCAGTTGTTCTTCCCCTTTTAGCATGTGGTGATTCACCAGTACTCAATAATTCTGTGTCTGTGGTGGAAGATTCCTCACCAGAAGTGGTGTTACTCAATCCTGTCTTTTTCAGAATTGACCTGGGCCTCTTTTTCCGTACAAAGGGAGCATTCCTAGTACCCTGAGCGAACCTGACTCCCCTCTGTGACTCAGATTGTCTGCCCTTCTCATAATCCTCCTTATCTCTGGCAAATTTGTGAATTTTTTTGCTTTTGAGATTGTTCTCCAAAGTGGATATTTCCTTTGATAATTTGCTCAGACAATTTTGGAAGTTGGTATTTTCCTCAAATTGTTTGAGGTTGTTACAAGTTTTTTCCACTTCAAGAGTGTTGGCATGTATAGTTCTTTCATAGAATGATGCCAATATGTTGACTCTGGCCATGGCGGCCTGTTGTGCTAATTGCCAATCCTTAATTAAGACATCGTCTGGTGTACCAACCAGTGGTTGGATTTTACATCTTAATCCCCTGGGGGATATTTTCTGCACCTGATATGCTTTGAACAATTTGTGGTGCCAGATATTTGTTCTCAGCATTTTGATTTGTTTGCCTAATTTCTGAAATAAATGTTCGCAACCGTCAACTGGATCAGTTGTTGGCAAATTAGTTATGTCAGTAGGACCAATACCAATTCCAAATATCTTGAGATCGTCCTTGTCAGAACATAAGCCAGATAATAATTTTTGAAGATCCATGACAATAAGTTGCTTGAACTGAAAAAATGGGGCAATACAACTAGACTACACAGGATATAAAATTGTCAGAGCAAGTTTATCAAAATACTAATGGTGCTCCAATCAAAGAAGTCTACATAGGCTAATGACACATTGAGTCACAGAGGAGTCCAGGCCCTGGACAGTCACATAAAAATAATATAAGACCAAATATAAATGTCCCGGTCAGTGAAGGGACTACTATCTGTTGTTGAAAAGGCCAGAACACCTTAGGAGTTACTGTTCATATAGTTTAGTAAAATGAACTGATGACTGTATATGACCAGAATGTAGTTTAAATATGGAATATTTCTGATCACCAGATAGATACAGTTGCAAAAGAATGATACGAGGCAAAATGCTAGGTAAGGAATAAGCCCATCCCAGGAATTGTAGTAGTGACACCTCATAAATCTTCAATCGATCCCATAGAATCACAGTAACCCAAACAAATGTCAGATCTCTGCAAAGTTACTTGCATGTAGTTATTACACCATAAGGTTGGATACACTCAGAAATGGCCAAATGTATGTTTCTGATCCCTAAATAGTCACAGTTAAAAAACAGTGACATTAACCAAAAATCAAAAGATGAATGTTCCTGTCCCAATTTTGTTGGTTATATCAACTATTAGATCCATGGTTGATCCAACTGAAGAACCCAAGCGGATATCAGGGGCTTCTCAAAATGTAAGCAGATACTACCATATGGGGCTAAATACCCTTAGACAGACCACATCAGTAATAATTCAGCTGCTATTATAAATGCATAGACATACGTATTGATATTACCCAATAGGTATAATGATGCAGACTATATACTGATCTGATGAAAGCATTCAAAATGTCATAAAAACATCAGGTATACATAAACAGGCAAAACAATTCCCATGTAGAAATATTGCAAAATGTAGGTTGTGTAATGAGTTCCAAAACATAGCGGAAGCATACATATATAGATATGAGACCTCTAAAAATCTATCAAAAGCTTGAGCAGTAGTCTATAATAATAATAACTGAAAATCAAGCATTGATTTTTTCTTATACATAAGCTCAATAGGCATAAACTTATAAACCAATTCCTATATAAACAGGTTATAAAATAATATTGGATAATATACTTTGTAAGTGCTATTTTTGTAACAAAAATATAACTGAAGCAAACATATATATATATGAAACCACTAGGGATCAAGCATAAACAGGAACAATAATCTACATTGGTAATAGCAAAACATCAAGCATAGATACCTTGCTGTACATCAATATAGTTTGATTAAACTGTTTGAGCATGTCCATAGCAAATGATGATAAATTCACTAAATTGCTGTGACTAGAATCAAAACAGTCATGTATCGTGAAATAGTACCTATTCCAAATAGTTCAAAAAATGGAGTCCCGTAATTCCAAACACAATGCTATATGCAGATTACCAAATAATGTCGTTCCCAGTATAAATTCGGAGGCCTTGTCGATTCCGAATGTTACAAGCACATATGAGCCACCAATAAATGATAATATCATCCATTGGTAACAATCCTCCAAATGTAGATGTTATAAAGTCAATAAGCAGAAGGAACGTACTGCAACGTGTAGTTATCAAAAAATAGAAAAACAGTACCTGAAGAGTGATGTCAGTAGTCCAAATCGAACAAAATCAAGTAGCTGCTTTGAAAAACGCTAAAATGCCAATCCTTCATATACTGTCGCCAGTTAGTTAGCCACGTGCAAATGCCATATGTTGAAATAGAGATAATTTCCATTGAATGATAAACTTTGATTAATATTTTTATAATTATCTTATAATTTTTTTTCATTCTAACATTTTCTATCTATCTCTTCTGAGATACCATAACATCAGGATGATATTCCCTATTACATCATGGTACACATGATGGTTTCTAATTTTTGTTTGTCAATTATTATGTTCCTTAGTACAGATGTTTAATATATCAAAATAACATTTGTACTTTATCTAGATATATGAACATATATGAATAATTATGATTTTACTAATATCATCATTATTTTGTATGCTAATATATACTGACATGGTTTTTTTTCCATATCACTGTTCAGATTAACCATTTATTTTTTTGGTTTTGTTAACTACAGGAAGTGATGTCATTATTTTCTGATTTAATGAAGCTATTTAAGCAGGTGACTTTTACATTCATGTAATGCACTACTGAAGAAAGCCTTGTGCTGAAACCGGTCTAGTTTCAGTTTAATAAACATTGATTATTCAGATCTTCTCGGGTGCTGGCATTTTTTCTTTGGATCTACTCAGCAGAGCTATTCTCATGCCTTACGAGTGGTCTCTGAATCAGGTAGTTGCGGATCTGATCTTCCACAAATGGGGACAGCCTTGCTGCAATCTTTTTGCCACCCCCCTTCAACAGCAAATGCAGCAACTACTTCTCCCTTCTTCCTCTTCCAGGTCACTCTCCCAGAGATGTTCTAGTCCACGATTGGCCTCAGGGACTCCTTTATGCCTTCCCTCTGTTTCCCCTGATACCAAAGCTCATACAGAAAGCTATATCGTTGGGTTGCAAAATGATCCTTATTGCCCCCTACTGGCCTTGACAGATATGGTTTCCATTCCTGCATCATTACCTTATCGAGCAGCCCTGGACTCTGGATCCAATTCCAGACATACTGATTCATCAGTCAGACGGGATGCATCAATCCCTCCAAACACTCCAGCTCACAGCTTGGTTGCTCCACTTCCATCCCTAGGCAGGCTTCCCAGCATTTCTCTGGCTGTGCGTGACATTATTGTGTCCTCTCACAAGTCCACGACTAGAAAAATTTATGCTAGTAAATGGAAACGTTTTTCTTGTTGGGCAGAGGCTAGGAACATAGATCCCTTTTCAGCCCCAGTCCATGAAATTTTGGAGTTCCTAGCACAACTCTTTCATTCCGGGTCCGCTTCTGCTACAATCAGGGTTCAATTGGTGGCCATTTCTAACTTTCATGTTGGGTTGTCTAATTCAAACATTATGTCTCATAAGCTCTGTAAAGCCTTTCTAAGAGGGACTACTCTCCTTAGACCTCCAGTGAGAGATCCCCCTCCTCCTTGGGACCTTAATTTGGTACTAACCTCTTTAATTATGCCCCCCTTTGAACCTGCAGTGTCCTGCTCAATTAAATTTCTATCTTGGAAAACACTCTTTCTTGTAACTATTACATCAGCCAAACACATCTCTGAACTTCAGGCACTATGTGTTCGTCCTCCATACTTGGTTTTTCATAAGGACAGGGTTGCTCTGAGGACTAATCCATCTTTCCTTCCGAAAGTCTACTCAGAAAATAATTTAAACCAATCTATAGACCTTCCTGTGTTTTCCCTAACCACACCAACAAGGCATAATACAAATTAAACCAATTGGACGTTCATAGACAATTGTGTTTTTACTTGCATAGGACCAAGGATACAAGGAAGCCGGACCAAGTATTCCTTTCCTATGCTCTAGGCAACAAGGTCTCCCAGTTTCCAAAGTGACCTTATCCAGGTGGTTGTCTCACATTATTACCTTCATTTATCAATTGAGAAACAAGGAATTGCCTATCAAACCGAAAGGTCATTCTACTAGGGCTTTGGCCACCTCTGTAGCCTTCCAGTTTAGGTTGCCCATGGATTCTATTTTGTGCAGCTGCCACGTGGGCAAAGTCTCATACTTTTATTTCTCATTACAAGCTAGATATGGTCTCCAGGAGCAGAACTGACTTTGGTTCAACTGTTCTGAAGAGTCTGTTCCAATGAGTCACTCAGGATTGTAGGTGCTAGGGACGCTGTCCCAACCAGCAAGAACAAAGGCGAGATAGACAACTTAACATAAAGAAGTTATGTACCTACCATAACGTTCCATGTTAGTTGTCTTCGTCTCGCCTTCCTTCTTGCGTCCGACCCTCCGTCCCCCTGTCCTATTGGATCGAGAGGAGTTTTGGTTTCACTGGCTGAGTGTTCTCTTGTTTGTTTCCTCTACTGATTTAGAGAGTATGATAGGTATGCTCAATCTGTTTCTTGGGCAGGTTGTTTCTCTGCTTAAGTCTGGGGTTAGCTATTACAAATGAGATCTGGGTAGCTAGCGCTAGGCATCGTGGGATAAGGGGTAGCCTTGAGCCAGTAAACAGCTCTCAAGCTATAGAAGATGGCCAAGTCGGAGCTGAGGATCGGCTCCGATCCCAACCAGCAAGAAGGAAGGCAAGATGAAGACAACTAACATGGAACGTTATGGTAGGTACATAACTTCTTTTTATGTTCCTCCACATATATAAATTCAACCATATATTCGTCTGTATTTAAGTGTTTAAAGTCGTGTTCTATTCGAAACTATGTATATATTTTTGTTTTTACATTTTTGTCCAGTAAATGTGTTAACGCTCTTTTTTTGTCAATTTTGTTTAAAATTTGTATTACTTGTTGTTTTAATTTGTATGTAAGCTTAGACTGAAGCTTTTCTCCCCGGGTCTCCACTGAAAATGGGCATGGTCCCAGTCAGACCATCCCGGTAAACAAATGTAAAATAAATATTTGTTGTGATCTCATCTGAGCCTGTTGTTTTCAATTTAATTTTTCTAAGTGCCATTCTTACTTCTTCTATGGTGGGCTTCTCTTCATCTTTCATAGTAGGCTCTGTCTGGGGTAGTACAGCTTCTGTGGGATTTTCTTCATTCAGAAGCAACTGGAAATACTCCTTCTGTCTGTCTCTGATGTCCTGTGGACTGGTGAACAGGTTGTTGCTGGCATCCATTATGAAGGGTATATAAATATTTTCTTTATCTTTCTGTCTTTGCCTTACAACCTGAAATAGTTACTTTGTGTTCTCTACAGAGTCATTTTCCAGCAGCTGGTAGAGTGCCTTTAATATATTCTTCTTTACTTTTGCAACTCTTCTCTTAGCCTCTTTGTTAGTCAACCAGTATTCCTTCCTAGCCTGGTCCATCGTTTCTATCTCCCACTTTTTCCTGGCAATCCTTTCTTTTGATGACTTCCTAGACTTCTGCATTCCAACACCAGCTTTCCTTATGCACCTTATTTCCGTACTTGGCAAAACTGCATATCTGTTCTGTAGTCCTCACACATGCTGTTTTGAGGTGCTGCCCTTCTTTTTCAACTCCACCTATTTCCTGATCTTCTTGAGGTGCTAGAGCTCTGAGCAATTCCTTGAACTGTTGTGCATTCTCTCCAGTCAACTTCCAGGTCTTCAACCTGGCTTCTGTTGACCTTAGAGCCTTCTGTGACTACTGCTTATAGCTGATTATGGCAACCAGTGGTTTATGCTGTAGGCCAACTGTTTTACTGGGGATGGTTTTGCAATTGTTGATTCTAATCCACTGCCCTTTCTTAACAGAAGGAAGTCTACCTGAGTTGCATGTTGATCACTCTTGTATGCGATCTTGTGACTGTCTGTTTTGCTGGACCATGTGTTGGTCACCATGAAACCTTTGTCATGCTGAAGTCTAGAATGACCTGTCTTTCTTTATCATACCTCTCAACCTGGAAACATCAAAAATCTGGACAAAGGCCCATGAAAAATAAGTACAAATCTGTATGCTGATTAACAGAAAAATTGCATGCATAATTATGTAACCCCACCCACTTCAGTGGAATTGTGGGGTACCAACTTTCAAGCGCAAACTGAATGACAGCCAAAATATGGCCACAGCCCAGACCCAGTAGTAAATTATTTTTTTTCTTTTGAAATGTGTAGCAATGATGTTCACTGGGAAGGGAGAAGATGATGAACCTTAGGATTTTGTTTTTGGTGACTTGCAGTAAGTGGGTTTTGTTGTAAAAGTAGGGCATTTAATGGTAGGCATTGGCAATATTCTAATCTTAGCAAAAGAATATTACAGTTTGCTAGGACAGGACCTCCAAAAGTTATGGCCTACTGATCAGTGGCAAGGTTTGAGTTTGTGCTGCCTGGGGCTGTCTTGAGTTTGCCGTCCTTCCCCACTCACAAAATCATGGTCAAATGGGGCCCCCCATACACAACCCCCCCCCCCTCACAGCCATTCCAGTTTCCCATTACTTGGCTGTTTTGCCCCATTTACCATAAAAACTGTAATGTGTGTACTGCTTTACTTCTACAATGATTATTTGTATAAACTGGATTACATTTAAAACTTTTATTTTATATTTTATAGCACAAACACTAATAGACATCTGTTAAACAAAGGCATACAGTCTCACAATGAAAATATATTTAGCATTCAAACTTCTCTGCCTTAAAACTCACATTCATTAAAACAATACTGAAATCCACATTCAAAGAAAATGCATTTGGCCAGTGGCGGATAAAGATTACCTTTGGGCTGTTTTCTAATCATAGGCCCATTGCACAGGAAATATACATGTGTTCTTTGATACACTTTCCTGATTGTATTCAATTGCATTCCTTGTATAATACAGCACACTTGTTAGAACGCATTTTAAATTTATTGTTTTGAACATTTTTCCAGTAAGCAATGAAACAAAATGCATGAACCAATAATGACAAAACTGCCCATTTCAAAACATTTCCATCATAAAAGTCTACTCAAACTTCTACAACCCACTGGTATCAGTAAATATCCACAATCTCTGCAGAAGTAAAAGTCATTTAAATAATTCCACATTAAAGAGATCTGCAAGATCTGTAACTAATGAAGAAGTTGCTGCTAGCAAGCAACTTAATATTTCGTTTCATCTACAAATAAAGTGCCTGTTGTCCTTGAGGAATAAATTGCCTATGTTGCATTAAAAAATGATAAGGTAGTAATATTGCAATAGGGAATGGATGGCAAGCTGATAACAGGTTCATAGTTACTAGGTATCTCTGCCAAAGAGGACATTCTCAGGACTGCAACATCCACCAATTCCACCCCCTTTAAAAGTACAACACAGTACAGTATCAGCAATCCATCTACAGACTGTTGGAGTAGAACCCACAGCCTTCTGCATCAGAAGCAAGTATTCTACCTGTTGTGCTACTAACAGCACAAGCAGACTTGGCATAAGCAGCACTAAACTTCTCTCCCCCTGAAGAACTATGCAGCACAAGAAATCTGGAAAAAGTCAAACTTTTTGTGTGTGGGGGGGGGACGACGACGACAAAAACCCAAAACCAGGGACACATTTTGAACATTGCTTGTATAATCTTAGAAAAGTTGCTAGAATAAAAATGTTTTGTGTTACCATGCATTTCCTGAAAGATAGGAAGACTGAATCCTAAATGGCTATCATTATTTAATGAATTCAGTTCAACTTCAGTTCTCACCGATTTGCCAGCAAACCACAAATTTTAAGAGGAACAGACCAAACGTTTGCCAGAAAGTCACAAATTTTAAGAGGAACAGACCAAAAGTATGAGCCAGACATTCCGTAAACATTGGACAGTTGCAAACTATAGTTTACTCTTTGAATCACAAGGGGGTGTGGTGGTATGGGTAGAGAGTTTAGGCTCTTGCTCCTTGTACCTAAGGTACAGGGTTTGAGCCTGAGTAACTCTAACCAGCAATTGTAACTAACTGGGGTATTCACACACACACACACACACACACACACACACACACACACACACACACACACACACACACACACACACACACACCAAAGGAAAGCTGGCTCTCACACACAGAGCATAGGAAAGCTGGCTATCACACACAGAGCAAAGGAAAGCTGGCTATCACACACACAGCAAAGGAAAGCTGGCTATGCCTCACAAAATAAAAATTAGTACTGCAAATGAGGCTTAAAAATAAGTACCGCAATGCCTCACAAAATTTGAAAGTACTCTAGCTAATTTTCAAGGGAAATGCAAGATGTTACAAAAACTGCCATTTCAAACCTGCCGAGCTAAGTCCATTGTGCTGCCGTTTGAAGCGTTCTTTGAAGTAAAGAAAGACTGTGCCGAGAGCTGAGCTAAGTCTGTTGCTTCTAAGTAAAGACCAACTCCTTTACCAGAATTTAAATCCTTACTGGAATGCATTCTGGCTGGTGCTAAAGTAAATCCTGTTTCATGGCCCAGAAGGAATTTAAAGTAAATCTTTACCAGTTCTATCCTGGCTGGTGCTAAAGTAAATCCTGCTTTCTGACTGGCCGTTCTTCTAAGACTACACAGTTTGAGGCAGCGGAATTCAAAGGCTGCTTTAAGCAGCTGGGAAAACTGCATGCATGCATGCTATAGCCTGGAATGCATTCTGGCTGGTGCTAAAGTAAATTTTGCTTTCTGGCTGGCTGTTCTTCTAAGACTGCACGGTTTGAGCCCATGGAATTCAAATTCTGCTTTAAGCAGCTGGGGAAACTGCACGCATGCACGCTATGGCCCAGAAGGAATTTAAAGTAAATCCTTACCAGTGCTAAAGTAAATTCTGGGTGGTGCTAAAGTAAATCCTGTTTTCTGGTTGGCCGTTCTTCTAAGACTGCACAGTTTGAGCCTGCAGTATTCAAATGCTGCTTTAAGCAGCTGGGGAAACTGTATGCATGCACGTTATGGCCCAGAAAGTGAACTCAATTCCAACAGGCTGGCAGGCTGTTCATGGAGCTGACTTCATCGTGCAAGCCTCTGCATGTGATGATGTCAGCTGAAAAACAACATTTTAAAAAAAGCCTGGAGAAGCCTGGAAATTCAGAAATGAAGGGGTACCACTCAGGAATCATGGCACCCCATTATTTGGACCTCAAAACCAGTAAAAACCGAGAAATTTGGTACAGGTACGAGGTATGGTATGTTCTTTATTCCTGTTGCCCACCCATGTGGACCCAAGCATTCCATATATCTTGTACTGTCTGTCTGCCCCAATCTATGTACTCAGGGCAACCATTATGAATATCAGTTCACGTTGTACTGTTTTATCTAGCAGGTCCTGCAACTGCTGTCTAAATACACTATTTTCCTTACTGTCATGACTCTGCTGTGGGGCATAGGCTGAGATTATGAATACTTCCCTATCATTACACAGTAGTATGATTGCCATGAGTCTGTCACCAATTCTGATGATGTCCCTCAATGCCTTCTGAAACCTCTCCCTCACCCCAGTTCCCACACAATTTCTAGGCTGTCCTCCTGAGTTGTAGACTCTGGATCACAAGCCAAGTGACTTTGGTACACTGCCATTCCATCTTGTCTCCTGAATAGATAGGATATCCAGCCTCCTCCTTGGGATGTCATCTACTTCCAAGCTCTGTCCTATAATGGAACCTACACTGATTATAGTATAAAATCCAATAAGATTGACAGAGAAATGTTTTATAACACTAAACAAAAATCATGGCTTACAGTCAGAAGTTTTTTTATCAGCTGAAGAGGCTGACATTATTACTTTAATTAAAGGTTAAAAAGGATTCTGAAGATAAATGTTAATCTATAGTTTGCTGCTCATTGCAAAACCAAATTAGAACAGGGAAAAATATGTTGATGTAATAAGCTTAAGTCTGTCAGCAAGGATGTATGTGTAATTTTTAGATTGAGGTTGATTACTACTATTGATCTGTAATTCTTTCAGTCTGAATTATCTAAATTAGTTTTGATAGAGGAATCATTCCTATCTGACTCACATTTGGCCTGTTAATCTATTTTTAAAAGAAATTTGTAAAATTTAAGTAATAATTTAGAAATTTTAGCTAAACACATTTTATAAAAAACATGGGCATATACATCAGGATCAGGTTTTGCTTACTTTCTTGCCTTCTTCTGTTTGTATATTGTGATTGATTTTCTTTACACTGTGTTTTACTTGTATTCTGCTTTTAATTGCACATTTAAACTAGGAAAGAGACTGCAGCTGTGTGTATTGTGAGTCATACAGAAATTAGAATAGGTCAATTAAGGTGGATTACCTGTTAACTGAATGTGGAGTTAGGAACTAAACCTTCTATTTAAGGGGTAAAATAAAACATTCCAAGGCTTTACTAGAAAAGCTTCTCCAGACTCTACCACAACTTACTGTGAAGGAAAGGTTTGTTTTTGCTTTCTTGTATTTTGTGTATCTTTATTGCCTTCCTCTGTTTTGTATATTTTATTTTATTTTACATTTGTTAACCGGGAGAGTCCGACTGGATACATGTCCATTTTCAGCGGAGGCCCGGGGAGAAAAGCTCCACATGTACAAAAGATGAGAATCAATATTCATGGTTAAATTGAAAAAAAAGTAAACATTTTAAAAGGTGATTTTTATATATATATATATATATATATATATATATATATATATATATATACATAGTTACGTTGAAGTTTAAGATCTTTATAGGTTTATAGTATGAAGTATGTACAGAAATTATTGGACAGGTTGTGTGAGTATAGAATGACATGATACTTAGATGTCATGAATGACAACCAGGAGAAAAAAGGTGGTTAGTTAAGAAGGGGAGTTATTGGAAATTAGATGTAGAAGGTTAAAAAACATGTGCTTGGAATGTCTAGGAAAACAGGTTGCTACAGAAGAGTTAAAAAACAAGGTATGAGAATGGTTAGGATAGGGAGTTAGAAACAAAGCATATCAAAGGATAGGATAGCAAGTTAGGTTAGGTTTTGTTGGTATTGTTCTAAAGGTTGTTGAGTATTATAAATAGTCAGGGTGGGTTTGGTTTAGAAAGTTTATTCAAATAGGATAAGGAAGTTGTTTATATTGCATAGTTTTTACCTACTAGAGTTGTATGTATATTGAGTTAGTCTGGGTTTAGAAATGGACATAGCCAATGCTTGTTTAAGTGATTCTTTAGGGATATTTTGAATTGGGGTAAGGAGGCTATAGTGTTAAGATCTGGAGGGAGCATGTTCCATTTTTTGCCAGCTGAGTTGGAGAATAATGATTCTCCAGCTGAGTTGTTGGCTTTGGCAGATTGAACATGCATTTTGTTGGATGAGTGGAGGGATGCTAGGTTGCTGTAGGGGGTGATAATGTTTGTCAGAATGGGTGTACTGTTAGGTTGGTAGAGGATTTTATAAATAACTATGAGTTGGTTGTACTGTAGTTGATTGGGTAGTTCTAGCCAGTCTAGTGTTTTAAGATTTAGACAGTGATGGGTTCTGTAGGCTGTGGCTGTGGCGAATCTAGCTATATTGTTATAGCAGCTAGCTAATTGGTTAGGTTTGATTTCTGTAGGTTTACGAAGATGGGTGAGGCATAGAGAAGGGTTGATAGGAGATGGGTACGAGCTGTGGCTGTTCTGGCAGGTGGGGTTAGGAATGGTTTAATCCTATACAAGGAGCCTAGTTTTTTGTTAACTGTTTTAATGGTTTTGTCTATATGAGTGTCAAATGTTAGGTTATTGTCTTTTATTACACCAAGAAGTTTTTTGGATGGGTCTGGGGAGATAATGGTGCCATTGTTGGACGAGATTGTAATATTTGGTGATGTGAGTTTATGGGTGGGGAAGAAAAGTAGTAGTTTGGTTTTGTTAGAATTCAATAGGAGACGGCGATTATTGAGCCAGTCCTCTACTTTGTTGAAAATGATTTGGGATAGGGCTTGTAGTTCTGAGGGGGTGGTGGCAGAAGAGATAAGGGTAGAGTAATCTGCATACTGAATACAGATTGCTTCTGGGATGACTTTGGGTAGGTCATTGATGAATATGGAGAAAAGGAGGGGGCCTAATATGGATCCTTGGGGGACACCAAGGGTGACTGGAAGAAGGGGGAATAGATTGTCTTTCCATAATACTGCTTGTTGTCTGCCTTGCAGGTAAGAGTGGAACCAGTTCATTACTAGGTTGTTTAGGCTGAATGATTTTAGTGTGTCTAGGAGTAGGTGGTGATTTACCATATCGAATGCTTTGGATAGGTTGAGAAAGAGGGAGAGGAGAGGATGTTGCGATTACGGTTTTGATTTATTGTGTGGGAGAAGGAGAGAAGTGCTGTTGTGGTACTATGGGCAGGTCTAAATCCGTGCTGGGATGGGGCTAGGAGATTCTTCTGGATAAGGTGAGTCAGAATTTGCTTATGTATACATTTTTCCATTATTTTGGCTATGGGAGATAGGATGGCTATAGGTCTATAGTTAGAGAGTTCATTGGAATTGCCTTCTTTGTGAAGTGGAATAATGTGGGAGATTTTCCAGATGGAGGGGACATAGGATTCGCGGACAGTATGATTGATTAAGATGGAGATAGGATAAGCTATTTCATTAGCGGCCTTTTGTAGAAATTCTGCAGGGAGTAAGTCTGCTGCAGGGGTGGTAGATTTGAGTTTCTTAAGTAGGGATTTAATATAGTCTGTGGGGATTGGATCAAATTTGAAGGGAAGTAAATTATCAGCAGTGGGTGAGGTGGTGTTTGAGGAGTTGGGAGATAGGTTATTAGCTAGGGACTGAACTGTTTCTGTAAAGAAAGTATTGAAGGCCTCTGCTACACTTTTAGGGGGTAGATGTAAGGTAGTTGAAGGGCTGGGGGTTGTGGATTTACCTGGATGGAGCAGTTTATTAAGGCCTGACCAGAATTTTTGTGGCTGATTTTCGTGCTTTTTCTGTAAGTTGAAATAGTAGGTTTGTTTGTCTAGCATAGTGGATTTTTTTGCCTCGTTTTTCAATTGTTTGTATCTAATGTGGTCCTGACAGGATTTGGTGGATCTCCAGGAGGTCCATGCTGCATTCCTTGCAGTTAGTTTTTGTTTACTACCTTTGGTTAGCCATGGAGCTATTTTGCTTTTGGTTCTGATATTTCTTTTGGGAGCATGCCTGTCTAAGATGGCTAGGAATGTAACAATGAAGTGTGAGACTGCTTCGTCAAGGGGAAGTAGCTTTAGTTTGGACCAATTGTATGACAAGTTCAGTCTGGAAATTAGTGAGGTTAAAGTTTTTTGTGTTTCTAATGGTTTTAAGGGTATTTTGCTGAGGCATGTCATTCCTTTTTCTGATTATATAGGTTAGGAAGTGGTCACTCATGTCCTCTGGTAGGGTGCCTGATTTATATAACTGGGGTTTGTTGTTTATTAGTATCCAATCTAGGATGCTTTATTTTTTGTTGGGCTTATTGATTCTGGTAGGGGAAGTTATAATTTGGGAGAAGCCATTTAAGTTAATGTGGGTGGTGGGGAAGTTTGATGAACAGGTTTTCCAATCGATATTGAAGTCTCCTAGAATAATAGTTTCTTGGGGGTGGGTAGGGGATAGCCATTGGAGGGTACTTTCTAGGGTCACTATGTTGTCACCTGGGGGAATGTAGATACAACCTATGTTGATAGTTTTGACTTTGTTAAGTTGGACATTTATTATGAGTGTTTCAGAGTTCCTAGTTATCAGGCATTGTGGGATACATATAGTGGCTACTTGTAGAGTGCCTTTGTACATGATGGCTACTGCACCACCTTTCCTGCCTTGCCGGTCAAGTCTTATTATATTGTAGTTAGGGGGGATAATTTCATTATCGGGGATAGAGGGTTTGAGCCAGGTTTCGGTAAGACATAATAGGTCAGGAGAGTGCATATCCAGAAGGGCATGTATATAGTGGATTTTATTATTTATACTTCTGATGTTAAGGTGACAGACTAGTAGTGAATTAGGGGCATTATATGAGCTCCGTAGATTGGAGACATTGATATTTGTGGAGCTAGTGGTATTAGGTAAGGTTGGGCCTGGGTTAGGGTGGATATCCCCATCTACTATAAGTGTTGGTTGAGACTTCCTTAGTAGTTTGTGGATTTTTAGTAGAAATTGATGATAGTATTTAGTGTTAGGGTTAGTGTAGGTAGCTCTTAGGGGATGAAGAGGTTTTGGGGTAGTGGAATTAGACAAAAGGTGGGGTTGTAATGGTGTGGGATATTGGTTGTGGAAGCTAGCAGTGGTACTGGATGTAGGATATTGAGAAGTAGGTAGGCAGTGTTCATAGGATGTGAGGAGATAAAGTATGACAAGTGGGGGTATGAGGCAGCAAAATGGTCTAGATTTTGGAGATGAGATGGGAGTTGGTGGAGACATTGTGGGGTAAGTACTGTTGGTGTTAGGGAGTGTGGGTAGATAGATGCAAGAGAGTGAGGTATGGGGGAGTGGTGTGATTCATTTTCTTTACACTGTGTTTTACTTGCATTCTGTCTTTAATTGCATATTTAAACTAGGAAGGAGACCACAGCTGTGTCTTTGTGAGTCACACAGAAATTAAGTTTTTCCCCATGCTCCCAGCCGGGTGCTGTTGTGTTTTTAAACCAACTGCCTAGTTACTTGCCCTTATGTTAATCTGACATAATATCTGTTTCCCTTTCCTCTTTCATTGACTATTGTGAGGAAGCACAAAATTATCATTTTGTGAAATCTCTCCCCTTCAACTATTTAAATTTATTGGCCATCCCACTGTATAGAATCAGAATACAAAGTGCTCACCCCTTCCAATCTATCTTGTTCTTTTAAAATTAGTGGCTTTCCATTTAGATAGCCAAAGCTTTAGTTACCCCCTCTTTCATATCTAACTACTTAGTGCACACTGCAGCTCTTAGGATATTAACACATTTTTCCATCTTACCTTTAAAATCTGCAACATCTACTCCAAGATGACTGATTACTGGTGAGCCCACGTTCTGCCTCTCAGTAGTCATCTTGGGATTAGTGATTCTGTTTTGCTCCTGGTGAGAGAGTGAGCATAATAACATTATTTCCTGGGAACTACTGATCACAGGATGGCTAAATAACTGCTTTGTAAGTGCCAGAAGAAGCAAAGGAGCATTGTATCCCAGCAGAGTGAAACTGTCATGAAACCAACACTAGTAGTAGTCAGGCAGTAGCCATTTAGGTCACTCCCCTCATTTCATCATTCTTGACAAGGTAAGTCTTTCTTTTCAGTAAGTGCTACTTGATCTGCTTCTAACTTCAGAATATCTCCATAAATACTTTATCCATAAATCAAAAGGCTCTACTTGTTAGTTTTCTCCTCAAGTGTTAGGCAGTGCCCTGTATAGCCACAGACACCTTGAGTTGGTAGTTTTCCTGTAAAAGCACCACTGAAATTTCACCAGTACTTAGTTGCACACAGGACAACTAGTTTGCATTGACAAGCAGTGTTCCCAGAGCAGCAAATTAGATACTCCTGACATTACGTTATATTCTCACTCCAGCTGTCTAATCAATAAAAAGGGTCTGTTGCCAAGAATATGAATTATCCCACTATCTCTATTACCAGCTTGGTGGATATGGGCATCCTGAGGAAATGCAGACATTTCCTGATGTTTACTGACAACCAGTTAATTCTCAAATAAACTGATATGGTATGTGAGATATGTATTTACAGTTTCACTGGAGGCAAAGCTCTCATGTAAAAGCAGTCCTAATGTCAATAAGGTTGTCAGTAGTACACACGCTGCACCCATCACAGACAATTCAAAGCAGACACATGGACCCCCATATACTGAGGCATTTAAATATAACCTTCATAAACCCCAAAGACCTCCTAGACAAAGTACACATATCAAACACCCTCGGCAACTCCAAATGCACTCTTTCAAAACAATACCCAGAGCAGCACATACAGCTGCATCTCATTGAGCCTCTACTTCTAAGCCTATAAGGCAAGCCTCCACAGAATCCAGCATTATAGTCATTGGAGACTCCAATGTGAGACACACTGATGTCTGTTTCACCAGGCTGAGTATGGAGAAAGTCATGGTCAGTTGCTTATCAGGGTCCAGGATTTGCTACAATACTCACACACTCAGGTCATTGGACCACAAGTAACAATATGACTCAGTCATAGTGCATGCGGGTCTAAATGGCCTGAGACCTACCTCCCAGTATATGAAGAGAGATGTCATGGAGCCCTTGGAATATGTGTTCCAGGTTAGCATGAGCCTAGCACTGAGCAGCATTTTACCTTCTCCAATGATGATCCTCCAATATGAACAAAAAATGACTGACTTTAATAATTTACTTAGTTTCTGGTGTCATTCTAAGGAGATGCAATATTTGCCAGCATGGAAGGAGACTGTCAACAGACTACGTTACTTTGCCAGGGATGGTCTGTACCTTTCCCCTCTTGGCTTTTGAATATTCACTAAAACATTGTCCTCCCTATAGTGCCTTTTTTAGGCAATGCCAAATTGAAAGTGCTTCCTACATAGCAAATCAAAACCAAGAAAAATCAAAAGTGTTACTGCTCAATGCTAGGAGTCTAAACAAAAAACTCCACTCCCTAGAAGTTCTCTTCACCCTAGAAAATGGTGATGTCTGAGTGGTCACAGACATTGTTTAAAGCTGTGGAGAGCACACCAACAGTGCAAGGTTATAATGCCTTCACATACATTTAGACCAGCTACTACACAGACAGGGGCTAAAGGTGGTGGTGTCTAGGTTTATATAAAACAAAATAAACCTCAAGGATGGTCAAACAGGATAATGCACTTGTGCTTCTCCATATTCAAATCACCATAGGAAAATCCAATACCACTTTCTTACAAGCTATGAGTCCCCCACTATAACCCAGAAAACCCATACCATGTATTTAAACTTATTGGAAATACTCTCCATCAAACCCAGTACCATATTCATGTGCAACTTTAGTTACCCCACCATTAACTGGGAATAATATACAACACCAAATGTACAGGCACAGAGACTCCTGGCTTTTGCAAACACAACCCCAGTGGACCAGATTGTCAGTACACCAACAAGAGGTGCAACTATGCTGGATCTGGTTCTCACTAATATGAGAGAGTGCCGTACACCCCCTAGTGTAATGTCTTCTGTAGTAAGATCAGACAGCGAAATGGTTTCCTTTGAATTAAAAATAAAACTTGGAACCCCGACTAACCCTGCAATATACAGGAACTACTCTAAAGCTAACTTCCTACTATTAAGTGATAACCTGGCAAAATTTCAAGCACCCGTAAACCCTGAGCACACTGCTGCCTACATAGAACTGTCCACAGAAACCCTATACAAGCATGGTAATAGCTGCATAGAGGCAGCTGTACCCACCAGGAAGAAGTACAGACCTGATTCAGAAAACAAGCCAGGCTGTAAAACAGAAGGAAAAATAATCATGGCAAAAATGAGGAAGTGCAGCATCCAGCAGGATAAAAGCACTGCCATCAAACTAAACAAACAACACAGAGGACAATTAAAGTCTGCCAATGCCAGATTTGAGGTAAATATGGCCTTCTAGCCAAGGACAACCACAAGGCATTCTTTAGCTATGTTTGCAACCTCAAAGGCAGTACACAATTGTATGCAGAGCTGATTGTAAATAGAGCTACCTATACTGAACCAGAAGATACAGCAAACCTACTGGCTGACAAATTTAGATCCAACTTTACCCCGTCTCCCCATCAATATACCATCAAATATAACTCCCCCTCCTATCACTAGGAAACAGGTCCTTAATGCTCTCTCTAAGTCTAAGAACACTGCATTAGTGGGCCCAGACAATATCTCAGGATGCCTTCTAAACAGCATGAAACATGATCTATCAAGTCCTCTGGAATTGCTATTTAACTGTAGCCTCCAAACAGGCTTTGTGTCTCATGAATGGAGAACAGAAACAGCCACCCCTCTGCACAAATTTGGGCTATCTACAGACACACAAGTCTCACTATTCTCATATGCAGTCATAAAAACAATTATCATGGAAATGCTCAATAATGACATAAGAAACCTCCAGACACTGGACCCACCCCACTTTGGTTTCATCAAGGGCAGGCCATACCTACTCAAGCTGGTGGACTTCTTTGAGAAGGTTACCAAAGCAATAGATGAGGACAAAATGGTTCACACTGCCTACCTTGACCTGGCCAAAACATTTGACACAATCCTCCACACAGGCATCACTGACAAACTTAAGAGGTTAGGTAAAAATGCTTATATAACCTGGTGGATAGCCACCTGGCTCACAGATAAGACATAGAAGTTAGAATTGGGGAGACCACCTTAACAAAGAGGCCACTCACAAGTGGAGTCCAACAGGGATTGGTCCTGAGACTACTCCTTTTTTGGCTTTGACTTCTCTGAAGTCAATGCCAATGTCAGTGGCCTCTGGCTGACTAAATTTGCAGATGATCGCAAATTAGGAGCTGTCATTGAATTGCCCACAGATACAAATGTTCTCCAGGAAGGGCAGATGCAGACAAAGAACTGGTACCAGAGCCATGGACTAAAACTAAATGCCAATAAATGACTAATAGTATCCTTCGGGAAGTCATCCACCCCGGTAACTATCATTTTGACAATACATCCCTAAGGGTTGACCCAGTAGTCAGGGGCACAGATAGACAATAATCTAGTCTTTTGACCATCATATGTCTACAGTATTCAGGAAATCATTCTATGTTGTGCAACTTATAAACAAAGGTATGGCATTTAGGTCCAAGGAAGTCATTGTTCCACTGTATTTGTCATTCATCAGACCTATCATTGAGAACAATGACTCCTTTGGAATGTACCTAACCAGGCATAATCAACAACTGAAACATCCACAGAGGTGCCTTACTAACAGAATACAGGGCATAAGTGACATGTTCTATGCAGACCGCCTCAGTGCTCTATCCCTGAATTCTATCTCCTACAGGCTGTTGAGGGGAGATCTATACCTGACATACAAGGCTTTGACAGACCCCAGTCTGATGGAACTCCTGTATATCTGCAAAACAAACAGCACCAGAATTACCCATGCTAAAGACTTAAACCTTGCTTGTGATATCAGTAGGAGCTGCTGGAGAGACAGGTATGCATCCCAGAGACTACCCTTTCTCTGGAACAGGCTCCCCGTCCATGTAAAGCAGTGTTCCTCCCTAACCCAATTCAAGTGAAACTTACACAGTTGGATGGGGAACAGGAAATTAGCCCTGGTTTGGCACCTATGCATAATAACAGCCTTTAAATGGTTTGTCTCCCAGGCTCCTGCTTGTAAATGTTTCACCTCCCAAACCCCTGCTTACACTTATCAAGGGTACCAGAACATGTCAGAGATTTGGGATGCATGACTAGGCTTAAAAAAATGGCCCTTGTGGTCATTAGCCTAATAAACACCTATGAACCAATGAACTTTAAGATATAAAAAAGAGGGTTTGATGTGACTTAAGATATGATTTCTTTCTAAACTCTGACTTTGGTGACATTGGATAGGTTGTATATTAATCTGGTTAAGGAAGAACAACATGCTCCAATCATATTGTCTTAAATAAAACTAGAAAGATGTCAGCAATATCCTGTGTACTACTATATTTAGAAATATTCATAGAAGAATGAGAAATAATGATCTGATGTTGTCAGTTTTCATTCATTCCTCAATAATTGGGTTCAGATTCGACTATTGGATCTGACTCAGCTGTTTTTTACAGCTCATGGCCACTACAACTCTCAGTCTCTTCCCTAACCCATAATGCTTTATCTTCTAACATATCTCAGATCTTGTTTGCTGCTTTCCCTTACGGACAAGGTCACTGTGAGCTCTTGAGCATTAATAGCTTTTCTTTTCAGATAAGTGATAGATTTTATTGACTAAATAATTATTTTTCCTTCAAGCTTATTGTAATATTTTATGTTCTCCCTTCTTACACTGTTTAGTGTGTTTCTCTTACAATTGTTGTTATTTACTTCTCTCCACTTTCCCTTTTAATAGCATTTTTGGTAGTTCTTTCTTTCTCGACCTCCTGCCTGTTAAAAAAAGTTTAAAATTTAGCTAAGTTACAAGGATTAATTTCTGGTCGTTCTTGTCCTTCCACTAGTTTTAAAATTACTGAAATGATGGAAAAGCCTTCTGGATTTATAAATTGTAAAATATGTAGGCACAAACTCCCATTATCTGATGCACATGATTGCTGCGTATAGTCTTTGGGCTCTGACCACCTTAAAATGGATTGTGATATCTGTAAGTCTTTCATTCCTAGGTGGCAGTTGGTCAAAAAAATAAACTAATACTGAAAGGTGTTCTCCCTTCGACCTTTTCACAGGCATTATCTGGGGCTCAACCCTCCAGACCGACAAATCTGAGCACAAAAAGAGGCCATTGGATTAGTCTGTGTCTTATATCCCTTCTTTTGATGTGATGTTGGAGCTAGCTCCAAAAAATTGAAGAAGTCACATCCAAAGTCCAGATATTCTGATCAGTTGGCATCTGATTTTCACTCTACTTCCTTGGATCCAGTGGTATTGGATCCAAAGCCCTTACCTTGAGTGAGGTATGCATTCTCCTTGGATCCAGTGCCCTCAAGAGTCCCTTCACTTTATCTGGAGAGACACCGGCATTGCAGGTCCCCCTTTGTAGCCTCATCCTCTCATTCTTCCAGAAGCCTGATGGAAGCTGATGTGGCTAGAATGATAAGGAAGTTTCTCTTGGTGCAGATTCAGATGGGAATTCATCCTGCTCCTACCCCTTTGGGTCAGCTTTTACCAGTACTGCTCCATCTGTCTTGGCTCCTTCTCCAGTCTAACTCATGGTTTTGTACCTTTGGATCAGAGCTTTCTGGAACCATCTGTGTTGGATCTGAAGATCATTATATCTTCAGCTCCAATGCGTTCTTTGAGTGCACTGGATCCAAGGAGTGAGTCAACTCTGAAGTCTGAGCTATCTCTGCCCCTTGGAGCCTCAGCATTGGATAACTTCACTCTGACCTCAGCTTTGGGCAGACTGTCCTCTGGTCAGGTGAAGCTAATGGTCCAGAATCTTGGCTTGTTGGCTCCGTCTGCCTCCTTCTCCCTGGGGCCCTCTGCCTTCAACATTGTGGAGAGAGTGTTTTGTGCTTCTGCAGGATGGATGGTTCCTCCTTCCTTGGATCTCCCCTCTGCATTTTGTATGTCTCTGTGCCTTAAGTCTCATCACTCTACTCCACAGTGACAGCCAACCCAAAGTCTCCAGGCTACCCAGCATGGTATTCTCATTTCTTCCGATATTTCTCAGGAACATCTCACTGAAGAAGTCTCTAGGAAGAGAAAGTAGAAAGTGCAAGATAAGGCACTTAGACTCTCCTCATGAGTTGGTCACTGAAGATACCGATTTTAATGAGGGGGAAGTGTCCCTAAGATCAACACCTGATGATGTCTCCTTGTGAGACATTCTGGAGATGCTCAAACAAAGGGATGGTTGGTCTACCAATAACCCCTCCCAAGAAGAATAGATATTCCTGGAAGCCTTTTGGTCTAGCCCATCTACCTCTGGGGTGACTTCACTCACTGACAAGCTTGGTGGGCATGGAAGGAACCCGATGCTGTTGACCCTATCCCCAAGAGACCAGACAGGATGCTGGCACCACCTAAAGGAAGAGAGTTTTGGAGCAAGTGAGTACCAGTAGATGCCATGGTCGTTGCGGTGGTCACGAAGAAAGAACTTGCAGAGAGAATTCATATGTCCATACCCCTAACAGAGAGAGAATTCAAGGAGTTGGACAGATTTGGGAAACATGCATATGCTTCAGTGACCTTTGCACTCAGGTCATTGAATTATCTGGCACACTTCACCAGATTGCAGAGGGACTAGATTAAGGTACTCTCCAAATCCCTCTCAGGGACCAGTACTTCTGAGGCACAAAGCTCTGTTGCTTCACAGTTGGCCACCCTACAGTTGATCACAAATTTATCCATGGGGCTCATTTCACATGCAGCTTAAGATACCTCAAGTGTGGCAGGTTCAGTCATTTCTATTATGAGGCATGCCTGGATGTGCTTGTGTGATTTTGCAGAGCCCTTCAAATCCCCATTCATCAATACACATTTTGGTGGAAGTTCATTGTTTGACCCTAAGGTGAAGGACACACTCACCAGGTGTGAGCAAGATGGAAAGACCCTCTCTGCAGTGGGTGTACATTTTTCAACTCCTCAACGAACCTTCTATAGGAATCAATGAATTGAAATATGTGGTTCAGAAAGTCCCAGAGTCCTTTCCAAGATCAACGTGGAGATACTTCCCCCAGGTGCAAAGGGGGGAACTCAAATGGAAGATGCTGCCTGCATGGCTGAGGAGACCCAAAGAACCATGGGTCCAGAGATTCTTTTTCCTGACAGACCCTATCAGCGCTCCTGAAAGGATACCCAATTGTCCTCCTCAAGAGGCAGTTGGGAGTCATCTCCCTGCACCAGAGATCCTGGCTACGCATTACAAAAGATACATGGGTGCAGAGAATTATTTCCAGAGGTTAAATACTTCCCGTTTTCCTTCCTCCTTCCTTAACAATAAACAAAATTCCCGATGTTCCACCCTGTCATAAGAAAGAAGCAGTTCTAGAAATAAAAAAAAGCTGCTAAAAAAGTAATCCAAAAGGCCAGCCTAGACCTGATAGAATCTGGACATTATGATTGTTTTTATTGCCAAAAACAGGGGACTGGTGACCAATTTTAGATTTCATCAATCTGAACAAATCAGTTCAGTATACAAAGTTATGGCTGGTCATCACAGTTCAGTCCATTTTGCCTTTCTGGCACAAGGACAACTGGATGTGCTAAATAGATCTTCAGAAGAAGATTCCTACATTTTTAGTTGGGAGCCAGTCATTACCAGTTTAGACCTCTGCCCTTTGGCCTCATCACAGCCCTCAGAGTGTTCAACAAATGCATGGCAACTCACTTGAGACTGCAGAGATTCTGGGTGTTTCCTTATGTTGATGATTGGCTCATAACCACTATGACCAGGAATCATCTGATAAAAGCTCGAGACTATGTACTCCAAATTTGCTCTCATTTAGGGATCACCATCAATCACAACAAATCTCAGCTAGAACCAACTCAGAGACTGGAATTCATAGGGGCTTGTTCAATACAGTATCAGTAAAAGCCTCCTCTCCTTTACCAAGACTTCAAACTATTCAATTTCTTGTCATAAAGATAATTCAGAATTCTTCTCTATCAGCTCAATTGATTCTACAAGCCTTGAAGTCAGTGTCAGCTGCAATAATTCTGGTACCGTTAGCAAGATATCACATGAGAATTCTTCAATGGACCCTAGCAACTCAGTGGTCTATTCTACACCAACCTATGTCCACCCAGATCAGAATTACTGAGACATGCAAAAATTACCTGTTGTGGTGGATGCATTCAGAGCAGATATTGCAAGACCTTGACTTTACTCACCCCCAGCCCAAGGCCATACTGACCATGGTTGCTTCCCAGATAGGATGGGGAGCACTTCTTGGGAAAGATAGTCCAAGGCACATGGTTCCCCGAAGAGGCCAACACACATATCAATGTCTTGGAAATGAGAGTAATACTTCTAGTGTTACAGGCCTTTCAAGATTCTCTCCCTTTCCAAACTGTTGTGATTCAGACAGACAATATGTCAGTGGTATGTTATATCAACAAACAAGGAGGGACCAGATCTTACCCCTTGTGTCGAGAAGCTGTGAGAGACTGGCAATGGGCGATCTCATCCAATCGAATTCTGATAGCAACACACATTCTGGGGAAATCCACCGTAATAGCACACAAGTTGAGCAAGTCCATTTTGTTACCTCATGAGTGGTCTCTCAACATGGGAATTGTGGAAAACATATTCTGCCAGTGGGGCTGACCTTGTTGCGACCTCCTTGCATCTCCCTTCAACAACAAGTGCAGTAAGTGTTTTTCCCTGATCCCCCCCCCCACAGGGGTGAAATCACTGAGAGATGCTCTCCTCCATGATTGGCCTCTGGGTCTCCTCTGTGCATATCCCCTTACCCCTTTAATCCCCAAATTTCTCCAGAGACCATCTCGATTGAAGAACTAAGTTGTCCTCATTGCCCCTTATTGGCCTCATCAGATTTGGTATCCCTTTCTTTGGCCTCATCTAGTTCACCCACCATGGATTCTGGATCCAGTTCCACACCTCCTGTCTCACCTGACAGACATGATTCACTTGGACATTTCAGACCTAAAGCTGATTGCATGGTTTCTCCCCTTCTGTTGATAGCCAGGCAACCGACTCTCCTCCCCTGTCCATCATATATTTTTATCTTCCCATAAAGCTTCCACTAGAAAGATTTACAGAAGTAAATGAAAAAAGTTTGTTTTTCGGGCACAGCAAAAAGACATTGACCCTTTTTCAGCTCCATTACATAATGTTCTTGAGTTCCTGACATCAGTCTTTAACAAAGGTGCTAGTTCATCAACTGTTAAAGTACAACTAGCTTCCATTTCAAATTTTCATATAGTAATGACAGTTCTACCTTAGCTTCCTCAAAACTTTGTAAGGCCTTTATTAGGGGTACCTTTCTTCTGAGGGTCTATATTACATCGTCGAACTCACAGGAGTCCGTACGATGTAATATCGAACCATGAAGTTCGAAACCCAATAACTATGAAAACACAGAACAGCAATTTTTCTCCCTGGGAGAAAAATCGCCGTTCCGTTACAAAAATAAAAAAAAACACTTACACTTAAACTGAAACTAATGTGGGAGGCTTCACCCCCTACACCCCCCCTACTTAAATATACCAAATCTGAGACTGCACCATAGTGGAGGAAATAGCAAAGCCCCGAAAATGGCCCACCGATTTTTTTCCCTGGGAAAAAATCAGTGTGCCGTGGCTTTGCTATTTTCATAGTTCGAACATTTGGGTTCAAAATTACAACGTTCAGACTCCTGTGAGTTCGATGTTGTAATATAGACCCTCTTCTGAGACCACCTTTTAAAGATCCAACTCCACCATGGGATTTATGTTTGGTATTACAAGCTTTGACTCAATCTCCCTTTGAACCAGCAGCAACATGTTAACTGAAGTTTTTAACCTGGAAGACTATCTTCTTGGTCGCTATAACCTCTGCTCGAAGACTTTCTGAACTTCAAGCCTTGTTTTCTAAGCCTCCTTATTTAATATTCCATACAGATAGAGTAGCACTATGTACCAATCCTTCCTTTCTTCCTAAGGTGGTATCAGAATCTAACATCACACAGTCCATTAATCTTCCAATTTTTTTTATTTTACAAACAAGGGTGAATACAAGTTAAATCTGTTAGATGCTCACAGACAGTTACATTTCTATTTGCAGAGAACAAAGAATTTCAGAAAACAACAGATCAATTGTTTGTTTCTTTTTTGGAATCCAAATTAGGCAAGCCAGTTGCAAAAGTAACTTTAGCCAAATGGCTGACTGATTACATTTCATTTGTCTGTAACAAATTTGGATTGTCTTTGCCAAAACCTTTGAAAGCCCATTCAACCAGATCTATGGCAACATCTTAAATATTTTTATCCAGGTCTTCCATGAACAACATCTGTGCAGATGCAACTTGGGCTAATCCTCTTAACCTTATTATTCATTACAAATTAGATCTGATCTTGAGGGGAAGAGCAGTCTTTGGCTCAACAGTACTCGGGAATATCTTTCCTTAAAGTCCTCCTGGGAATTCAGGTAGCTGGGGGACTCTGTCCCAGTTGTTGAGGAATTAATAAAAATTGACATCAGATAAAAAAGTTATGTACTCACTGTAATGTTCCATCTGTGTTGTCCATTTTCAATCTTTCTCAACTCCCCTCTGACCAACCCCCTACCTTTTCAGCTATTAACTTCTAGAAGAAAGAGAAGGTGTAAAGGACCAATGTTCCTTTGAGCTCCAGATACTGGTTCCTCTTATTAATTAGCAAAACATTTTCATCTAAAACTATAAGTCAGCAAACAAGATCTGAGGTATCTTTGGGGATAGAACATTATGGGTAAGGGAAGAGCTTGAGAGTTCTAGACGACACAAGCTGTAAAACATGGGTCTATATTACAACACCTAACTTTTAAAACATCGAATGTTTTAATATCGACCCCTATTCACCGAACACTTAAAATATCGAACATGCAGAACAGCGACTTTTTTCCCTGGGAAAAATTTGCTGTTCCGAAGCACATACACACAACACAAGCACACCAAAAAAAAACAGTAATCCACACACATACACTTAAAATCCTACAGCTAACTGTACACTAAACTGTACATACACTACTATCTATCCACTTACCTTAACCCAAACCCTAACCCTAAGGTCTGTCACTATCGCACACTCACCTCACCTGCACCCTAACCCACCTACCCCAACCTAATCCTAACATCCGTCACAATCGCACACTTACCTGACCCACGCCCTAACCCTAACTCGTGCCCTAAACCTCATGTCCACACAATCGCACACTTACCTGAACCTGACCTGTAACTTTTCACCACAGTGCTGAAAATAGAGAAGCTACAGAAATGGCCAACCAAATTCTTTCCCTAGGAAAAAATTTGGTGTTCTGCAGCTTCGCTATTTTCAGCGTTCGCTGAATAGAGGTCGATATTAGAACATTCGAAGTTTCAAGACTTTGATGTTCTAATATAGACCCGTAAAAAATGGCTGAGTTGAATCCAAGGGTCAAATCTAAACCCAGATGTTGAAGAAGAATGAAAATGGACAACACAGATTTTTTGAAGGACACCAACCTTAATTAAACTAGCTACCTGACTCTGTAGCATAGAGGGATGGAGCACTGGCTATGACCCAGGTGACATAAGTTGGATTTGTGTCTCAGACATTGGAGCAATCAGGCTGGAGGTGGGACTGATCAGCTTGTTTCATAGCCCCCATTCTAGGAGAAAGGACTGTGATGGGGTGGTTGCATAGCACACTTACATGATTAAACCACTGGTGGAGACCAGGGTCATGCAGGTATGTTGTCTGTAAGGGTGATGGTTGTTGAGCTTTAGTTGAGTTACACACAGTGTTTGGACAAATATTTGAGGGCAGTGCATACCTTCCCCCTTAGAGGCTCCTGGCATGTGAGGAATGTAAAAACAAGGGAATGGCATAACAAAAATATGCGTAGATGATCTCATCCCTGAGAATAAATGCGATAGATACAGCTCTTACTCAGCAGGAAAAGAATGAGCACTATTGATTATTGAGGCCTAATGGTTAGCAGGCCTTAGGAACTGACCAAATAAACAAACAAATAAATAAAAACACAAAGCAACTTTAATTAAGGAATTTGCACCCATTCTGAGCAATATTTGACTTCTAACCAGTTTTAGCTGCAAATTTTAAAGTCAGAGTTTTAAAGATTTTTTTTCATCTAGAATTTCCTGATGTTATGTGATCCTATCTCGCCTACATTCTGTACTGATGGGTTTGGAGCCGATCCTCGGCTCCGACTCGGCACACTGTACTATAGAGCAAAGTCTCTTATTGGCCGAGCTATTCTACATCCCAGGATGCACCACCACTGCTTCTCCAGATCTCGTTTGCCGCTTTACAGCAAAGACGTGGTCTCGGATGTGGCTGAGCTAAGTGTCTATTTTCTTCACAAATTTCTGTCAGAAATTTTTGATTAACCCCCAAAAGCTGTTTTAACAGCTATCGTTGTTGTGTGGCTGATTTTTTGATTAGGTTTTTGTGGTAATTTTGTCTTTCATTTGAGGGAAAGGATCCCGTTTAAGTTAGCAGGGCCTTGCCCTCGCACGTGAGTGATATATTTAGTGTTAGTCTTGCTGTAGTGTTATATTTGGTCAAGTATCCCGTTTTCAGTTAGAGGGGTCTTGACATTGTTTGCTTTTCTGGACAAGTTTTTTGAAGAAAAGTTTCTTTTTCTACTGTTGAGAGTCAATATGTCGAAAGAGCACAGACCATCTGGTTTCAAGAAGTGCTCTAAATGCAGCTACAAGATGTCCATAACGGACGATCACTCTTTATGTGTATATTGTTTAGGCCCTAAACATCTTCAAGAGTCTTGCAGCGTTTGTCACGCTTTTTCCTCCCGAGTCCTCCAAGAGAGGAAAAACAAATTGATTTTAAAAGGGCTTATTAAACCTACTTTTGAGGAGGCTTTATCTTCTTCCTCTTCTCCTTCGAAGAAAAAGAAATCGTCGGCTCTGACCAGCCCATCGGAACTGGCCACAAAGAAATCTCGGCAGGCTTCTCCATCGGCTCCACGGACTTCGGAGCTGAGGGCGGAACGGTCTGCCTCGATGCCTCCAGCCTCGACTCCTCTGGCTTCAGAGCCGGCGGCTAGAGCTTCGAGAGGCGGGTCACCTTCATCAGCTCCACTGTCTTTGGAGCCGATGAGAGTTGCCCGCTCAGACTCTTCCCCCTCGGCTCCACTTCGGCACCGAGGGAAATTGCAGTGGTTGTGGAGTCTCCCTCGGCACCGATAGTTATCGAGACGATTCGGAGCCGGTCCCCCAGTCCTTCGGAACCGGTGGGGAAGTCGACTCGAACCCGTTCGATCTCTTCTCGGTCTTCGAGGATGTCGGATTCAGACATTGACAGGGTACTTCAAAGGCTGTTTCAGTCTCCAGTCTTCCAAAAGTTAGTGTCAGCTCCATCCCAGTCGGCTCTGGAGCTGATTGCCCAACCTGTGTTCTTGATTCCTCCTCCAACTGCCTCGGCACCGTTGGAGTCGGTGCTGGTGGAGCCGATGGAGGTTGTCGGGTCGGCTCCGACCCTTACTCCAACCCCGACCTTCAGGTCAGAGTTCGGTACACGGACCTCCTCGGTCGGCCCCGGGGGTGATGCTTCGGGACCAATGTTTTCGGTTCTGAGCCTCCCTCTTGGTGCGTCGGCTGCGGGAGTGCCGTCTACTTTTGTGGCCTCGGGGATCGGACCTTCCCAGGACTCTGGGGGTCCGACCTTCAGGGCCATGAGGTGTGCTTTGGCCAAATCTTCTTTGGCCACCTCCACCGTTTCATCGTCACCTTCCCTTGGCATGGAGACTGGTTCCTTTGTAGTCCCCCTGTCTCAAGACAGCGGAGCCCTGGGGCCTGAGGTCATCCCCATTGGGGTTTCCCCCCTTCCTGAGGGTCCCTCTGAAGCATCTTCGGAGGAACCTCCAAGGAAGAGACAGTGCAAGAGGAAGCACGTCGACTCCCCTGATAAGTCTCTCACCTCAGACACCGACCTCGATGATGCGGAGGGGTCCCCCAAGTCGTCCTCGGATGATGTCTCCTTTGTGGACATCTTGGAATCCTGAAGCAACGAGGCGACTGGCAGTCCAAACCCCCTTCCGCTGAGGAGTCGGTATTCCTCAAGGCCTTTGGGGCTCAGCTGTCCACCTCCTGGGTGTCTCCGCCCTTCGATGAGCTCCTGGATTTGATCTCTCGAAGGGCGTGGGAGCACCCGGATTCTGTGGAACCAGTGCCAGCTCGCCCGAATAAATTCCTGTCAGCCCCCCCCTGAAAAGGACTTCCTCTCCAAAGGTGTGGCCGTAGATGCCCTGGTGGTGGCATCTGCTACCCAGCAAGATGTGGCAGAGGCTTCGACGTTCGTCCATCCTCCTAATAAAGAGTCCAGGAGCATGGATTGGTACGGGAAGCGCACCCTTACTTCAGCAGCCTTTACTTTAAGGTCTCTGAATTATCTGACACACTTCACCAGACTTCAGAGGGATCTGGTCAAGGAACTTTCAGATACCCTCTCTGGTAACCTACCTGAGCAGTTGGCCCAGACGGTTAGCTCTCAGTTGGCTACTCTATCATCGATATCGAACTCGTCCATGAGGCTCATTTCGTATGCAGCCGAGGGGGCGAGTAGAGCGGCGGGTACAGGTGTTGCTCTACGGAGACAAGCCTGGCTCCACCTGTGTCATTTTGCGGAGGCCTTCAAGTCTTCCTTTGCCGACGCTCCCTTTGATGGGTCCTCTTTGTTTGGACCCAAGGTAAAGGACACCTTGACCCGCTGTGAACAAGAGGGTAAGACTTTGACTGCCATAGGGGCACGGTTTTCCACTCCCTTCCGGCCTTATCCCAAGACTAGAAGAGGGGGGAAAATGTGGTTCCGTAAATCTCAGAAGACTTACCCCTCACAGCAGGACGATTTCCCTTCTAGAGGCAGAGGAGGGGGAAATTTTTCAGGAAGACGCCGTCCCAGAGGCGGCAGAGGCCCCCGCAACACTGGAGACCGCGAGTCCTTTCATGGCTCCTCAACCTTCCAGCATCCCTGAAGGATTGCCCGACTGCGCAGCTCCGGAGCCAGTCGGGGGTCATTTTTCGAGGCACCTAAAGGCCTGGGAGAATATCACTCAGGACCGATGGGTGCTCCGAATCATCGCCGGAGGTTACATCATTCTCTTTTCACAACCCCCCCCCCCACCATCCAGGAAAATCCCGGACCCACCACCCAGTCAACGGGATCTTGCAGCCATCGAAATCTCAAAGCTGCTTCAAAAAGGAGTCATCCAACCGGTCCCCGTAGACCAGGCCGGATTAGGGACTTACTCAAAATTCTTTTTGGTGCCAAAAAAGACCGGGGACTTGAGGCCCATTTTGGATCTCAGCAACCTAAATTGATCAGTCAAGAAGTCCAAGTTCCGGATGGTCACCTTGCAATCCATTCTTCCGCTGCTGGAGAAAGGTGTTTGGATGTGCTCCATAGATCTCAAGGACGCCTATTATCACATCCTGATAAATCAGGCGTCCAGGAGACATTTGCGCTTCAGCCTGGGAGACAGTCATTTCCAGTTCCGTGCACTGCCCTTTGGTCTCACCACAGCCCCCAGGGTGTTCACCAAATGTTTGGCGGTGGTGACTGCTCACCTGAGAAGTCTAGGATTCCAGGTGTTTCCATATCTAGACGACTGGCTCCTAACTGCCACCTCCAGGTGTCTACTCTTACAGAACCTAGCAGCCACTATATCTCTAGGCAACTCCCTAGGAATCACCTTCAATTGGGCAAAGTCTGTGTTGCTGCCATCTCAGCGCATACGGTTTATCAGAGTAGAGATAGATTCAAGACAAATGCGGGTCTATCTTCCTACAGAGAGGATAGAAATTTTACAGTCTCAAGTTCGAGCCTTGATCCTCAAATGCCGAGCCCCAGCCAGAATGGTCCTACAACTGTTAGGTTCCATGTCAGCCACCGTCCTCCTAGTCCCCTTGGCAAGATTACATATGAGGATTCTCCAGTGGCTCCTGTCAGTCCAGTGGTCTTATCAGGATCTCCCCCTCAGTCACCTCATTCTGATCATGGAGATGTGCAAACAGGACCTTCGTTGGTGGCTTCTTTCCTCCAACCTGGATCAGGGGCGACCCTTCGTTCCACCTCCTCCAGTGGCCACATTGACTACGGACGCCTCCCAGACAGGGTGGGGGGGGACATTACCTGGGCAGGTCAGTCCAAGGCAAGTGGCACTCCGATGAGAGTCTCCTCCACATCAACATACTGGAAATGAGGGCGGTGCTTCTATTGCTACAAACACTACACAGTTACCTCCCCCAGGGCATGATTGCCGTTCAGTCCGACAACATGTCAGTAGTCTGGTACCTGAACAAGCAGGGAGGGATCAGGTCCTACCCCCTTTGCAGAGAGGCCATGAAAGTATGGGATTGGGCGATTGCAACCAAACATTTTCTGGTAGCAACACACATTCGGGGAGATCCAATGTGATAGCCGACAGACTGAGCAGAACTATTCTCTCCCCTCACGAGTGGTCTCTGAACGACAGAGTGGCAACTCAGATTTTCAGAAGATGGAGTACTCCTTGTTGCGATCTTTTTGCAACTCCCCTCAACACGAAATGCCAACAGTTCTTCTCTCTCATCCCAGTTCTGGGGGAGAGTCCCAAGGACGCCCTAGTCCAAGCTTGGCCCATCGGCCTGCTGTACGCCTTTCCACCGGTTCCCCTTCTTCCCAGGGTGATCCAGAAGGCAATTCACTTGCAGAGCAAGATGATTTTAGTTGCCCCATACTGGCCTCGTCAAGTCTGGTTGCCATTTCTTCGGAAATACGCATTGGACGGACCATGGTTCCTGGACCAGGTTCCAGACCTCTTGATCCACCAGTTGGGACAACATCGTCAGTCCCTTCATTCGTTGAGGTTAACAGCTTGGCTCCTCCTCTTCCGACCATAGTCAGGAACCAGGCTTTGGACCCGGAAGTCATACATATCTTGTCCTCGGCCCACAAGACTTCTACTAAAAAAATGTATAACAGCAAATGGAAGAGATTCGCTATTTGGGCCCAACTCCGGGGATTAGATCCCATTACTGCCCCGGTGTCAGAGGTTCTGAAGTTTTTAGCTTCTCTATTCAATCAAGGTTCTTCGGTCTCTACCATCAAGGTTCAATTGGCACTTATTTCCAATTTTCATGAAACTATAGACCCACCTTTGATGAGCAACAAGTTGTGTAAAGCCTTCATGAAAGGTGCTGGGCTGCTACGACCTCCGATTTCTCATCCCGCTCCACCGTGGGATCTTAATTTGGTATTAGGTGCTTTGACCTCTTCCTCCTTCGAACCGGCAGCAACTTGTGACTTGAAATTTCTTTCTTGGAAAACTGCTTTTTTGGTGGCAATTACATCAGCCAGAAGAGTTTCGGAACTTCATGCCCTGTGTGTCAAACCACCGTACCTAGTTTTTCACAAGGATAGAGTATCCCTCAGGCCTTATCCATCCTTTGTTCCTAAGGTTTGTTCTAGTTTTTGTCTGAAACAGTCATTGGAACTTCCAGTTTTCTTCCCAAAGTACTCAAACAGAGCGGAATACATCTTCCATACATTGGATGTTCACAGGCAATTGCATTTCTATTTAGATAGGACGCATCAAACACGAAAAACAGATCAGTTGTTTGTGTCCATTTCGGGCAATAAATTGGGCAAAGCCGTCACGAAGGTCACTATTGCCAAGTGGATCAGAGACTGTATCAGTCATACTTACTTCCTTTCTAATAAAGAGCTTACAACCACAGTGAAAGCTCATTCTACAAGGGCTATGGCTGCTTCGGCAGCCTTTCATTCTAAGCTTGCCATTAGTGACATTTGTGCTGCGGCTACCTGGTCTTCTCCTCACACCTTCATTTCTCATTACAAATTGGACGTGGCATCTCGGGGCCGAGCTTCCTTCGGTTCCACAGTTCTCAGGAGTGTTTTCCAGTGAGCCACCCAGGAATCAGGTGCTAGGGACGCTGTCCCATCAGTACAGAATGTAGGCGAGATAGGATCACATAACATCTTTTAGTTATGTACTTACCATAACTTTAGATGTTTGGGATCCATCTCGCCTACATTCCTAATAACCCACCCTCCTTCCCCCTGCCTTGGAGATCAGAAGAGACCGGACGGTTCAAGTTTAGCCGTTTCATCTTGAAACACCTGGCAATATTATATCAACAGTCTATGTGTGTGTGCATGTGTGTGGACAAACAAGATCTGGGGAAGCAGTGGTGGTGTATCCTGGGATGTAGAATAGCTCAGCCAATAAGAGACTTCGCTCTATAATATAGCGTGCCGAGTCGGAGCCGAGGATCGGCTCCGAACCCATCAGTACAGAATGTAGGCGAGATAGATCCCAAACATCTAAAGTTATGGTAAGTACATAACTAAAAGTTGCCTCTCATTAAAGTATGTTTTTGAATCTGTAGCTTTTCTAACCTATTCAGGCAACCGTATAACTCATTCTCCAATATTATCTCTAACTTTTTATAGTGTAGGCTTTTTCAGTTAAATAGGGTTTAATTTGTGCCTTAAAAGATATGTGTTTTATGTCTGGATTTACTGATAAATCCACAATATCAGCAAGAAAAAATTTCAAACTGATCTTATAGAAATAAATTAATTTCTGTATCTTCTAGCAGAGGCATAGCTTGCTCAACCAGCGCCCTGTGCTTGTCTGATGAACTAGTGCCCCCACCCCCTTAGCTCTCCAAGTGAAGAGCAAAAAAGTTCAGGCACCTGGGCAGGCGCCAATCAGTTTCTTCACCACAAAAATAGATCCAAGTTCGTGTGATGCAAGGATTTATTTTAAAATACTTCTTCAAATATAAAATGCAAATTCACTTCTCACTTTGTAAAACATGAAACACAAGTAAATTCTCTAGCGCCTCGGCAAACTTGCCTTTAACAGAGTAAGAAATTTTTAATTCATGCAAATTCACTTTTATACTAAAATAAAACACACCCACTCAATCACTTAATTAATAAATAAAGAAACAGTACTATACTTATCAAAACATTCAATACTAACCATACATTATTAAACACAAAATTAATTACAATAAACTTTTCCATGAACAATCATAATTTAGCCCTATAGGGTTCAGTGTGTTAAATTTCAAAATTAAACAAGTTTCTTTTTTCTTTAATGCATATTTAATTTGTTGCTCATTCAAATATTCACTTCCTTTTACACTATCTAACACTGTTACTAACAGCCCCTCAGGATTACCATTATGATATTTATTAAAATGCAGCGCTATGGGACTAGTTTGTTTATTATTTTTATATGCAGTAAAAGAAACTCACCACTGAGCGAAGCAACCTTGGATAAAAAGAGCTGTATACAAGAGAACAAAAACCAAGGATGCACCAACAGCTATGTAGAAATCTAAAAATTATCAGCAGATAAATCCAAAACGACAACAGCCAACGATATATTCCACTTTTTATTGACAGGAACAAAATAAAATAATAAGCGCTTTCACATCCTATGATGCTTCTTCAGACTTCAATAACATTCAGTGAAAAGCCACTCTTTAAATACAGCTTCTTTGCACAGCTTAATCACATAACAAGCAATTACCTATTCATGTTTAAAGTGCCTGTGCCTAAAGAATTCAGTAGTACTTTAAAAGTAGATCACTTAACCCAGCATTATGTGCATAACAAAGTGCAGTTGAAATAACTTTATAAAAGTGTTGTTTCAGCATTATTCATAAAACACATATAAGCCACTCTTTAGATACAGCTTCTTTGCACAACATAATCACATATCAAGCAGTTAACTAATCATATTTAAAGTGCCTGTGCCTAAGGAATTCAATGGTGCTTTAAAAGTTAATCGCTCAGTACAATATTATATGCATAACATAATGCAGTTAAAATAACTTAATAAAAATGTTGTTTCAGCATTGTTCATAAAGCACATATATGACAACAAATGTATTTCATCCTTTGAAGTCTTCTTCTGAAAACTCCGTTGAACTTATCTGTCATTGACCAAGTTTTATAAAATTTTATCTATATAAATTAGCTTATTAAAAATATATAAAAATAAAATGTCTAATAGAAAAAACTATGATATCTAGTAAAAAATATATGCCATTTATAAAATGTCTCTCTAAAAAAGCACATAGAAAATCAATGTTTTTTAGCAAGCTTATTGTGTCTATATACAAAACTTCAGTGTTTAAGTGGTCTGGCTGCTAAGAATGGTTTTAGTGAGATCTTCTCATTTAGACCATGTTTATGGGCTTGCAGCCTAAGGATCCACTTGTTTTCTACTTCCTCTGTTCTATTTTTGGGGTTCCCCAACCTACTTGTCCTATTCACTTTTTCTAACACCCTAAATCTAAAACAATGCGTTAGACCATTTTCTATTACATGTCGTGCCAGTGCCTTGGTGGTATTTTCCTTGTTTATAGCATAGATGTGCTCTCTTATGCGTTCACGTAACGTTCTATTGGTTTTTCCAACATAGAACGTTTTGCATAACTGACATTGTGTCAAATAGACCACATCTGTAGTTTTGCAATTGGCAAAGCCTTTGAATCTATATGTATGCCCTGTATAAGGGTGTATGAAAGTTGCTTCTTCCGCTATGTATTTACATTGATTGCATGCATTGCAAGGAAAAGTGCCTTCCTTCGATGTCAAAATAGAGCCCCTATGCATTTGTTCATAACATAGAAGCCTATTCAAGGATTTCATATTTCTATAACCTATGCTCGGCTTCTCGCTCACTAAGTTCCTCATTTTGTCATCGGCTTTCAATAATCTCCAATTGTCCTCCAAAATTTGTTTTATATGTGTGTTTCTATTGGTAAAAGGAATTACTAACCTATTTTTGGTTTCAGTATTGCTAGTGGTATTCTCATACCTAAAATCATTGTCCCTATTGAAAAACGGGGTACCTTTACCTGCTCTATGTATATTGCCCGTCTTAATGGCTTTCTGCACCACAGTTTTTTTGTATCCTCTAGAGACAAAGTTATCTAGCAGTCTGCTTTGCTGCTGATAGTAAGTTGTGTCTTGCGTGGTTAGTCTCGATGCTCTAAGGACTTGATTTTGTACTATGTTGGAATGTATATGTCTGGGATGCATGCTGTTTCGATGTAGAAGGCTATTCCTCCAACAGGACTTCCTATGTAAATCTGTATCAATCCCATTGTTGCCCTTAGTTAACATTACATCCAGAAATTCTATCATCTGATGTGAATATGAACATTCAAAAATCAAGAAATTGGTCGTGCCATTGATATATTCAACAAATTCCATCAACTGTTGTTCAGTTCCCCCCCATACAATAAAAACATCATCCACAAATCTATTGTAGTGTTTGAGACAATGGACATATATCAAATTCTTGCTAGGTTCTCAAGGAAATGTTGAGTGTCCTTGAGTATGTGGCTGGTGTTGTTAACTATTGGCTTAAATTTTTTATCTAAATATATAGATAGAGGTTCTGTCAGCCAGCCTTTGCTTGAGACTATCGGTCTCAATGGGGGGTCTGACGGTTGTTTGTGGATCTTTGGTAATCCTCTAAAGGTGGGAACTAGGGGATTTTCTACTATAAAGTATTTATACATCTCAATATCAATGACATTACTTAGTAGAAGATCATACAGGTGACCATGTACACCCTTGATTATTTTGTTTAATGAACTTCCATCTAGTGGATGATAAGTGTCTCTGTCTGATAGCAGAGACTCTATTTTACTTACATACATCCCTCTATCCATCACAGCAGTGTTTTGTCTGCAGAAGAATGAAGACATAATAATAAGAAAAGCGGACAAGGGGGGAGCTATTGTTGTGATGGATAGAGGGATGTATGTAAGTAAAATAGTCTCTGCTATCAGACAGAGACACTTATCATCCACTAGATGGAAGTTCATTAAACAAAATAATCAAGGGTGTACATGGACACTCAACATTTCCTTGAGAACCTAGCAAGTCTCAATAGAGCTACACCAATTGGAAAGGATGATTTATTTGTTACACTTGATGTAAAATCGTTATTTACATCCATTCCTAATACTATAGGAATAGAATATGTTAGGCTGTTTTTGCTTGAGAACCACATTACAAACAACAGCGTCATCTGTTGGATGACATTATTGGACATAGTGCTTGAAAACAATGTTCTGTTATGCAATGATGGCTAATATCTACAGAAAAAGGGAGTAGCCATGGGCACTCCCTGTGCCAATTCTTATGCCAATCTGGTATTGGCATTTTGGGAAACAACATATGTACTAAAGAATTTGATATATGTCCATTGTCTCAAACACTACAATAGATTTGTGGATGATGTTTTTATTGTATGGGGGGGAACTGAACAACAGTTGATGGAATTTGTTGAATATATCAATGGCACGACCAATTTCTTTATTTTTGAATGTTCATATTCACATCAGATGATAGAATTTCTGGATGTAATGTTAACTAAGGGCAACAATGGGATTGATACAGATTTACATAGGAAGTCCTGTTGGAGGAATAGCCTTCTACATCGAAACAGCATGCATCCCAGACATATACATTCCAACATAGTACAAAACCAAGTCCTTAGAGCATCGAGACTAACCACGCAAGACACAACTTACTATCAGCAGCAAAGTAGACTGCTAGATAACTTTGTCTCTAGAGGATACAAAAAAACTGAGGTGCAGAAAGCCATTAAGACGGGCAATATACATAGAGCAGGTAAAGGTAACCCGTTTTTCAATAGGGACAATGATTTTAGGTATGAGAATACCACTAGCAATACTGAAACCAAAAATAGGTTAGTAATTCCTTTTACCAATAGAAACACACATATAAAACAAATTTTGGAGGACAATTGGAGATTATTGAAAGCCGATGACAAAATTAGGAACTTAGTGAGCGAGAAGCCGAGCATAGGTTATAGAAATATGAAATCCTTGAATAGGCTTCTATGTTATGAACAAATGCATAGGGGCTCTATTTTGACATCGAAGGAAGGCACTTTTCCTTGCAATGCATGCAATCAATGTAAATACATAGCGGAAGAAGCAACTTTCATACACCCTTATACAGGGCATACATATAGATTCAAAGGCTTTGACAATTGCAAAACTACAGATGTGGTCTATTTGGCACAATGTCAGTTATGCAAAACGTTCTATGTTGGAAAAACCAATAGAACGTTACGTGAACGCATAAGAGAGCACATCTATGCTATAAACAAGGAAAATACCACCAATGCACTGGCACGACATGTAATAGAAAATGGTCTAACGCATTGTTTTAGATTTAGGGTGTTAGAAAAAGTGAATAGGACAAGTAGGTTGGGGAACCCCAAAAATAGAACAGAGGAAGTAGAAAACAAATGGATCCTTAGGCTGCAAGCCCATAAACATGGTCTAAATGAGAAGATCTCACTAAAACCATTCTTAGCAGCCAGACCACTTAAACACTGAAGTTTTGTATATAGACACAATAAGCTTGCTAAAAAACATTGATTTTTTATGTGCTTTTTTAGAGAGACATTTTATAAACGGCATATATTTTTTACTAGTTATCATAGTTTTTTCTATTAGACATTTTATTTTTATATATTTTTAATAAGCTAATTTATATAGATAAAATTTTATAAAACTTGGTCAATGACAGATAAGTTCAACGGAGTTTTCAGAAGAAGACTTCAAAGGATGAAATACATTTGTTGTCATATATGTGCTTTATGAACAATGTTGAAACAACATTTTTATTAAGTTATTTTAACTGCATTATGTTATGCATATAATATTGTACTGAGCGATTAACTTTTAAAGCACCATTGAATTCCTTAGGCACAGGCACTTTAAATATGATTAGTTAACTGCTTGATATGTGATTATGTTGTGCAAAGAAGCTGTATCTAAAGAGTGGCTTATATGTGTTTTATGAATAATGCTGAAACAACACTTTTATAAAGTTATTTCAACTGCACTTTGTTATGCACATAATGCTGGGTTAAGTGATCTACTTTTAAAGTACTACTGAATTCTTTAGGCACAGGCACTTTAAACATGAATAGGTAATTGCTTGTTATGTGATTAAGCTGTGCAAAGAAGCTGTATTTAAAGAGTGGCTTTTCACTGAATGTTATTGAAGTCTGAAGAAGCATCATAGGATGTGAAAGTGCTTACTATTTTATTCTGTTCCTGTCAATAAAAAGTGGAATATATCGTTGGCTGTTGTCGTTTTGGATTTGTCTACTGATAATTTTTGGATTTCTACATAGCTGTTGGTGCATCCTTGGTTTTTGTTCTCTTGTATACAGCTATTATTTTTATATCTCTAACATGCTCTTTTATTCTACAGGCAAATGTTCTCTTTGTTTCTCCCACATAGAATTTATTACACAGACATTTCATGCCATATACAACTCCCTTTGTTTTACAATTAAATGGTCAGTTTATAAAAAATGGAACCCCATTAATTTTACCAAATTCTTTTAGTGCATACTTGCAAATACTACATTTACCACAAGCTACTGTTCCCAATTGTTCTTCTTTCCTTACCATTTGTATTTTTGGCATATTAAATCTACTATGAACTATAAAATATTTTATACTTCTTCCTTTTTATAAGAGAAACCCAATCTTTTATTACATAAAAAGTCCACTTCTCTTTTAACTACATTTCAACTGTGTTTTACTTGTTCCACAATTTTTTCAGATAACACAGAATAAGTGGAAACAAAATAAATGCAATCACTATCCTTCACACTACTTTTACCCCCCACCATATCTTACATTTTTCTTAACCTTTTTCAAACTAGCTTTCAAATCACCTATATCATACCCCCTAGAACTAAATTTATTAAAACTTTGACTGAATTCATTTTCAACTTGCACTGGATCATTACACAATCTTTTAATTTTATTAAATTCCGTATATGGTATGGCTTTGATAGTATGTGGCGGTTGAAAACCTTCTCCATGTAAAACAGATCCTGTACCTTTAAATTTTCTATATATACTGGAATTAATATATTCCCCCACTTGTCCTCTTAACAAAACATCTAAATAATTCACTTCATGTCCTATTTGTAAACCATCAAACTTAACACCCATATTATTCTCTTGTATTTGCTCTAAGAACAATATAACTTGCTCTTGCCCTCCTTTGCAAATAAATATTAAATTGTCTATAAAACGAAAATATTTACACACATATTTCTTAAAGAATTGGTTTGTATATATACACATATTTTCATAATATCCCATAAAAATGTTAGCATAACTAGGGGCAAATGCTGCCCCCATTGCTGTACCCTGCCGCTGTCTATACAAGTTGCCATTAAATTCAAACATATTATTTTTCAAACACATTCTAATCAGATCCACTATAAATTCCACTACTGGACTCTCACCCATATAATATTTGATTGCATGTATGCCATCTTCATGTTTAATGTTAGTATATAGACTAACTACGTCAATAACAAAAAAATACATACTATCTTCCCATTTTATATTTTTTATCTTCTCTAACAAGTCAAACACATCTCTAATATAAGATGGTAGTTTGAATACTGTTGGTAACAAATATTCATGTAAAAAACATGAAATATTCTGCATAAAGCTACTACTTGCTGACACTGTGGGACGTCCTGGTAGATTATTCATACTTTTATGTATTTTAGGTATACAATAAAAACATGGCATTCTGGGATTTTTTATATTAAATTTTTCTTTCACATCTTTGTATGAAAAAATAGTGTAATCTATAACCTTTATCTATCATTTTCAAATATTCTCTTTGGGCTTCCTCATAATCTAACATACCAATTCTTTCATAAACCTTGTCTTCGTTTAAGTGTGTGTAACACATTTTTAAATATTGTAAATAATCTAGAACAACCAATTTACCACCTTTGTCTGATGGTTTAAATATTAATTCAGTCTTTTGACACAAATTCATTAAACATTTCCATTCTTCTTTTGTATTATTATATTGAACCTCCTTTTTTCTCACAGTGAACTGTTGAAATGCTTTGTCCACATTATGAGTAAGTGATTTATTAAAATACTTTATATTCTCATTCCTCTGTGGAGGCATGAAATCACTTTTTACTTTAACACCACTCGTGTCCAATTCACAATATGCATTTACACATTCATCTGAACAACATGAATAAAGACTGTCATTTACACTATCATCCATACTATTCCTTTCTTCACTTTCACTTTCATCCTGAAATGTATTAATCATCTCATTGCTTTTAAACAAATCAAGTAGATTTAATTTGCGAGTAAAACAAAAAACATCAGTTTCCAATACATGTAATCTAGGTAAAACTATGGGTATAAATTTTAACCCTTTATCAAGCACATTCAATTCACAGTCCGATAATTCATAGCCAGATAAATTAACTATGTACTTACAGTCTGTCTGTTGCTTGTTATTAATAATTGCACTAGTCCCATTTACCCTTTTTAAATGTTTGCTGGTTAGTATAACCTTCTTTATATTGTCCCTGTCCATTCCAGCTCCGTTTATGGGTTGTTGGTACCTCTCAAAAAGTATTCATCCCATTACCATTCCCTGGTTTAGGAAGCATGGGAAACTCATCTGTATCCGTTTCTCCTTCCATATGTGAGAGCCCACTTTCTCCTGAAGTATATCCTTGTCCTTCTCTTCTTCCATTACTTCTCTTTCGTTGAAACTGAACCTGCTGACGTTTAGCCCTCGGATTGGTCATCAGTAGGAACGCTCGCTTGTTCTCGTAGTCACGTAGATCTCTATGCAGTTTATTCTTTTTTTGCTCAATTACCTCTTGTTCATATAATACTAACTGTTCATTGGTTTTAACCAGAAACTGCTGTAATTCATCATGAGTAACTTTATTTGCAATATCTTTACATACGCCTTTGATTTCTTCCCTCAGTTTATGTTTTTTAAGTATATCTCTTTCCACTAATATACACACCCACTCCAAGCTGCATCTATGAGCAGCTGCAACCCGTCTATCATGGAACTGTTTATCTTCCACTATGGAAAGATCAAAGGGAGTGGAAGGATTTTTAACAGCTCTTAACCTCCGAGGAGTTATTTCCAGCTCTTCATACCTTTGTAAACTTTGCAAATTAAGAAATACAGAAGTTTCTTTAAACAGCAGATTTTCAATATTAGCATACATATCTCTGGTTTCTGGTGTAACTGAAAGTTCAGTTTTTTTACCCACTTTAGAAAAAGGATTTTGTTGCCATAATTTTCTATCTTGTTGCCACTTATTATACACTGTTAAAACACCCTCCGAACTAAGTGTTTCTTCCCTTCCTTGTATAACAGATGAAGTAGAAGAGCCATTCGGTCCATTAAAAATAATCAAGAAGCTGTCCATAGATTTCTGCGTACCTTCCATCACTGTCTCCCGAACTATCCTAGGCAACACCGAAAAGGATTCACTGGCCATTAACTTGTATAACCATGATAAAAAGGACACACCAAATACTCTTCACCACAAAAATAGATCCAAGTTCGTGTGATGCAAGGATTTATTTTAAAATACTTCTTCAAATATAAAAGGCAAAATCACTTCTCACTTTGTAAAACATGAAGCACAAGTAAATTCTCTAGCGCCTCGGCAAACTTGCCTTTAACAGAGTAAGAAATTTTTAATTCATACAAACTCACTTTTATACTAAAATAAAACACACCCACTCAATCACTTAATTAATAAATAAAGAAACAGTACTATACGTATCAAAACATTTAATACTAATCATACATTATTAAACACAAAATTAATTACAATAAACTTTTCCATGAACAATCATAATTTAGCCCTATAGGGTTCAGTGTGTTAAATTTCAAAATTAAACAAGATTCTTTTTTCCTTAATGCATATTTAATTTGTTGCTCATTCAAATGTTCACTTCCTTTTACACTATCTAACACTGTTACTAACAGTCCCTCAGGATTACCATTATGATATTTATTAAAATGCAGCGCTATGGGACTAGTTTGTTTATTATTTTTTATATCTCTAACTAGCCAATCAGTTTCTGTCTCTGTGCCCTGCTCCTGACCTGCCTTCCTCTCATTTAAAAAAAAAAAAAAAAAAAAGAAATATTGGTACTTACGTAATATTGCAACCACCTTCCAAATGTGTCAGAACCCATCCTTGCACTCAATAGGCTGAAGGCAGTAAACTAATCCTGAACGGTGTGTCAGTCCCTCACAGAACACAAAGACAGAAACTTCTCAACTTCCGTGGTCATAATTCTGGAGACTAGGAAAAATGAAGGGGGTGGGGGATGGAGGGAGACGAATCAGGCAAAAATTTAGGTATTACCGTAAATTATTTCAGAAAGCCATCTTTGCATTTTGAAAGCATAACTATAGAAAAAAGGTAAAACAAAAAAAAAAACATTTACAGACAATCTTTAAACATCTTATTAGAACATGAGAATCCATTTTTTTTTCAGAATTAGTGGAGTTTTATAATCAAGCTGGGCTTTGGTTGTTAAGCTTGATTGCGGTTTGTCAAAACAGTACATACAACCATAACTTGCGTGGAAGCTGGTACAATAACATTTTCCCTTTCCAAAGCTGTTTTACACATAACAAATGTGTTACACTTGTGTTTTACCGTGTTTATTAGTACAGATGCCGATACTTATGTTATCTGTTAACTGTTCATTGCGGATTGTCAACAGTGTATGTACAACCGTGAGATGTTTTAAAGGTGGTTGCCGTAATACATAAGTACCAAAATATTTTTTTCTTTTAAACTGTAACACACTTCCTGCTACAAATGTATCAAGTATTTGCAACAGAATACAGTTTAAACCACAAATGCAGCTACAATGCTCAGGTTTTGATAAAAAAAAAAAAAGAAATGCTTTAAACTGTAGCATGCACTTGCTGCAGTTTAGACCACACAGGACTACAGTGCTCAGGTCTGACTACTGGTATATATTAAAGTGTGATCGGCCAGTCATGCTTCCCCCAACTCTTTGCTCCCAGAGCAGTTGCCCCTCTTACCCCACCCTAACAAAACTACTGTCTTCTAATAAGGCAAGATTTTGTTTTCTGTTTTAAAATGCAGTTGGAAGTTTAATTTAATTTTTTTTTAATTTTTATGCTTTTTGCCCCAATAATTGCCAATTGTCAAACTTCAAACTTCTTCATTCAGAGTAGTGCTCACTTAAGACCTGTTTGTGAGTGTCATTTAGGAATCCATGAAGGTTGCTTTTGTCCTTGCTGGCATCTCAACAATGAGGACATTTATTCTGGCCTAAACACTCCCCTGGGCAGGGAAATGTATGACCTTCATTATAGTGAGTCACAATACCATCCTCTATGTAAGTGCATGCACCCATACACGTACTTACTTAAAGGAACACTACGTGCTTCTGAACATGTTTCCTCATTCCAAGCATGTGTTTCGTCCCTATCTTTTGACTCTACCACTCTAAAATATCCCGTCTGCTACTTGAAATCATCAATTTGACAATTTGTCTCATCAACTGTGTCTGCAGTTAAGGTGCTGTGAGCCGTCTTCCAGCTTCTTATACTCTCACAGTGCTGTTTTCAATCTAAGAGTGTTGCAAAGGTTTGCTAATAACGCCCTTAATTTTTTGCCTATTTTGCTGCAAAAGGACTGCCGAAAAAACACCTTCCTCCAGTCCTTTCAACCTGGAAACGTCCACTTTAATTATGCATTCAGCAGAGCCTTTCAACCCAGCTTTTAGAAACCATAAAAAACAGTGTGCTGCACAACTTGAGGAATGACTTTCCTCCCTTCAGTTTCTGGACGGATCTGTTTTGTTGATGGATAATCCACAGTAGCTTCAAATCATGGATGTTGTGTTGTCCTGAAAATATATTTTTATTTAATTCAGGTATGTGATTGAACATTGCCCTTCTTTATAACATGTGATGACTATATTATATTACTGAAGTAAAGTTACTGAATAGTGTGTTGCCATATATATACATAGCATTTTTTTTAGTATTCCTTAATATGATTGTTACTATAAGTAATTGCATTGTGGAACATTAAAAAAATAAGTGCAGTGCTTGTTGTTCCAGTTGTGCTATGTTCCTATTGAGTTTGTGAATGCTCATAATGCCAAAAGTGCTTTTCAGTTGCAGAAGTTTGTTAGGATAGCAGTACATTTTCTTCTCTTTTTGGGGAGGAAGGAAGTTACACCTGATGTGCTTATTTTACTAAAGATCCCAGATTTTTGCTTCATATTCATGGTCTGTTGATTATAAACATTTGGGCTTCTGCAACTGCAGTCCTATCAGCTACCCAGTTTGTGGATTAATAGCTTCACTTTATCATTAAAAATATGGACTTTCAAGTACCAAGTGTGTTTTGTTTTCTCAGCATTGCGATCTCGGCATTAGTATGTGAAACTCCGCATTTTTGATCACACAATGAAATGAAGCTATTAGTCCACAAACTGGGTGCTGCATCTTTTTTTTTCATTTCTAAGATCGCACCAAAACCAGTATCAGCTGTACTTTCACCTACTGAAAATTCCGTGGACTCTTCACTGTAAAATATTTGTGTTTCTGGCAAGTCACTGAGAGCTTAAGCTGCCTTATTACAACTGCAATTGTTTCAGCTAACCAGACTGTGGATTAATAGCTTAACTTTATGATAAAAAATGCGGACTTTCAAATACCAAGTCTGTTCCCTTTTTTCGGAGGTGTGGCGATCTCTGAGTTGGTATGTGAAAGTCTGCATTTTTGATCATGCAATAAAGCTATTAATCCACAAACTGGGTGCTGATCCTTTTTTGTTTAAGATCATGCCAAAACAACTGTCAGCCATACTTCTCAACTCATAAGAATATCACTGACTGTACCCTGTACATTATTTGGGTTTCTGGCAAGTTGTTAAGGACTGTAGTCACTAAATAATGAAAGAGGCACTGCGCTGCTCTCCTGCATGGTAGGCTGTATATGTGTGTAATTGTGTTTTAGAATTCTGCTGATTTCATCATGTTTTTATCATTTTTCCTCTTTTTTTTTTTTTTTTTTAATTTGCAACAAGTTGGGCGGAAGTTACTAAAGACATTGGAGTCTGACATTTCATATCCATCAGAAAATCCATCCCAACCCAATACCTGACATTCTAGCAGCTGATTGAGCTTATATGTGTGTGTGTGTGTGTGTGTATATATATATATATATATATATATATATATATATGTATATATATATATATATATATATATATATATATATATATATATATATATATATATATATATATATATATATATATATATATATATAGATATAAAAATAAAAAATGCATCAAGGCTATGAGTTGTTTACGAACTGCTTCCTTTTGGACAGTGTTTGATTCCCTAAGCCTTCATTTGCTTACTGTGTCACCTGGAGCAAGTCATTTATCCAGACAGTGCTTTAGGGTAATTAGGAAACTTGCTTTGAATAAATTCATCTTTTAGACTGGCATTTTTTGTGAGGTATTTGTCATGTTTTCATTATTCCAGCTTATCTAGTTAGTTTATAATTTACATTTTTTTAACAAAGTAAATACATTGGTCTAAGGACCCTTTTCAGGCATGATAGTGGTAATAACACCCACAATTTTAGATCCAGTACACACTGGTAATATGTTAGCAAGCATGAATCCCCTAATGATACAGGAACATGTATTAAAAGGGCTTTTTAAGGCAAAAATGCTTGTTTCATGTGTCCTGGCTATGGGCCTCATTGTCTGCTAAAGCATACTCAGTAATGTTTCTTAAACAATCTTCTCAAACTGTTGACCTTAGTTTAACTGTTGCCCTTGAAGTTTGGTACAGTGCAATGGTGATGCAATTCCAGAAGGGAGGAACTACCATTTATCCTATAAATTACAGGCCCATCAATTTATAGGTTCATAGGTACTTCCTAGGCTATTGATCTGTGTTTTATGCTTGTCATAATTCTTAGCCCTTACATTTTGCAACGCAGATATCCTGAGATGGGCCAAACAAGTATAAGGTGGGGTAATTATCATGAGTGTCAATGGTGCTAAATCGGGGGGAGAATTTGTGGTTGCCCATCCATTCATCTAATCTATCCTTGATTAGAGGAAGAGTAGGACTATACTTTAAATGGAAAAGAAGACTGTTCCACAGAAGGTGTATTCTGTTTGATGCATACCTGTTCCTACAGCATGTTGAGGTCATTAACTTTGAGGTGAATAGTCTGAGGGCTGATTTTTGGGCACTTCACTAGTGAGAGGTCCTTTAGAGGAATGAGAGCCACCCACCCTTATTTCCCAGATTCCGTTTGTGAGTCAGTTTATAATGCATTACATAGGACTGAACATTTAACTGGGAGAGTTTACCTGTGATGCTTGAGGGTGGGTTGGTGATGAATGCCTTGGCAAAGTCCAGATATGCAGTGTTCCCTAATTTGCCCTCGTCCATTTCCACAGTGACTGTTCGGAAAAAGGTAACTAGATTTAGTAGGCAGGTTCTTCGCTTGATGAATCCAAACTGGGTTAGCTTGAGAGTCTGTCGGTTAACTATATCCTTTTTATTTGTTCCATAATGATTTTTTCCATAGGCTTATAGATGAGAATTGTCATACTTATGGGTCTATCACTACCTGAGTCAATTGACGCCAAACCTTGGTACAAGAGAATGACTGGCGCTGTTCTCCCTTCATCAGCACAAAGCCTGTTTTGAGGCTAATACTGAACAGCCTCTGTAGGAAGTCCAGCAAGTTATATTTCAGGTTAACAAGTAGGCAGCATCATATGTCATATGGCCCCATAGATGTACTACTCTTGGACTTCGATAGTGCATGTAGTACTTGTTCTTGTGAGATTTGAGAAGGGATTGATGCACATATTTTTCTTCAGAGAATATTTGAGGAGAGTGGAGGTTGATGTTATAGCTAAATTTGTCCACTAGTACATTTGCTATTTCCTCTGGGTCTGAGCATGTGATATCATTTACTATTAGCTCTGTGCAGTATTGGGCATTGTGTCTTGAGATTTCTTGCATAGGTAAAGAAGGCTTTGTGGTTGTCTTTTGCATAGGTGGCTCTTTTTACCTATATTTGTCTTTGGTTAATTTGAACAAGATCCAGAGTTCCATGCTTAGTTTATCAAAAGTGATTTCGACTTCTTCAGATTTAGCTTTGTTTTGTGTGCTATGATTTTTTTCTTCTGTTATAGAGCCTGCTTATATTGGGGTTCCAGTACAGGGTTTTATTTCTGAATTTAGCATTGTATTTTTTTCTGATGGGAATAAATGTATCTGTGTAACTATTTATATATGGACAGAATTTGACAGTAAAGGATTACATGTAAGCAGTGGGATCATCTACATGGAAGGGGCTTTCAAATTTAGCCAAGTCATCACTCAGTGTTTGTAAATTAGCTTTTATGTAGTTCCTGAATATTGCAAGATGTTTCAGGCTTCATTCTTCAGTTGGAAGGTGAATGTGACTGACTTGAGGTCTTAATTGACTGAGGAGGAGACATCATTTGGTGGGCAGCAGATCTGCACCAGACTTATGAGGGACAGAAATTGATGGCCTCCTGTTGGGGTGTGGACCAACTGGTCCAACGAGTTTGTATTGATGAAGTCCAGAACTCTCTTTAGATACATGTTTGATGACTTGCATGCCTTCCAGTTTATGGAGAGATAGTTGAAGTCTTCTAGGAGGATGGCGTTTAGCTTAATACCAAGGGACTCCATACTGGTTATATAGGAGGTATGAGATGAGTGGGACATAGAGGAGACCTTGCAGTTGAATACGATGCGATAAGGGATTTTGTTTATAGTAAGCTGAGTGTGGAGGAGTTCCATGTCATTATCTTGTCAAACAAGTCTGGAGGTGAGATTTTTTTTTTTTAAGAACGTAAAGAAATCTCCATCTTTAGTGCCTTTGTCTAATATCATGTGCTGTATGAGTGATGGGTATTGAAGTGCTGATGGAGTGCTTTCACTGGTCTTGAGCCAGATCTCTGTGATGACACATATACTGATGTTTTCCTCAGTACATAATGCTTTTAGGATGTGGAGTTTTTTGTTAAGACCTCCTAATGCTAAGCAGTAATACCATAATGTTGTTCAGATTCTGTTCAGCTGTAGGTTCATAGGTTCATAGGTGTGTACTAGGCTAATGGCCCTAGGGCTTATACAAGCCCAGCCTTTAGGATTACCCTGTTATTGTGCCACCCAACCTTAGTTCCCAGTGCCTTTATGCTTTAGAAGACTAACATTGCCCAAAAAAGGCACTATGGGGGTTGAAAAGATTTTAGCCTGGGAGAAGAGGTGCAGGCATCCCTGGCAAAGTAGTTAGGACCGTCTGTCATCTCTTTCCAGGCCAATACATATATTGCACCCTCTTTGAGTGACACCAGAAGGTAACCCAATTGAAGTCCATAGTCTTCTGACAGGTACACAATGACTTCCATCCTGTCTCAGTGCATGCTCCTCAGCTGGAGGCTTCCTTCTTTTCAGTAAGTGTGCACAATTGTGTAGATTATCTTGGCTGTAAACTGTTTTCTGCAGACAGAAGGATGCTGCTAGGTGGTCAGATGTGGGGAGGGTAGTATTTATGATCTCTGAGTTGATTGTATTTGCTGTTGATTTGTGTAGATGACACTGTGTGGTTTGCAAAAGAATGACAGATACCCCTAATAACTGCATTCTGGTAGCTGAAAAGCTTTTAGATGTCACTTACTTAATGTGTTTGAAGGGAGGCAAACAAGGCAACTATTATGCGCCATACAGATTGTAGGACATGGTACTGAGGTCTCCCCTTCTTCTTCTTCTGCTCTTTTGGCTGTTCCCATTAGGTGTCACCACAGCAGATCATCTGTTTCCATTTCTTCCTGTCCTCTGCATCTTGCTCTGTCACACCAACCATCTGCATGTCCTCTCTCACCACATTCATAAACCTTATCTTAGGCCTTCCTCTTTTCCTCTTACCTGGCAGCTGCATCCTTAGCATCCTTTTCCCAATATACCCAACATCCCTCCTCAACACATGTCCAAACCAATACAATCTCGCCTCTCTGGCTTGTCTCCAAACTGCCCAACCTGAGCTGACCCTCTAATATACTGATTCCTAATCTTGTCCATCCTCGTCACACCCAGTGTGAATCTTAACATCTTTAACTTTGCCACATCCAGCTCTGATTCCTGCCTTTTTGAAAGTGCCACCGTCTCCAACCCATATAACATAGCTGGTCTCACTACCCTCTTGTAGACCTTCCCTTTCACTCTTACTGGTACCCGTCTGTCACCAATCACTCCTGACACTCTTCTCCACCCATTCCACCCTGCCTGTACTCTCTTCTTCACTTCTCTTCCACACTCACCATTACTCTGAACTGCTGATCCCAAGTATTTAAACTCATCCACCTTCGCCAACTCTACTCCCTGCATCCTCACCATTCCTCTATCCTCCCTCTTATTCACACACATATATTCTGTCTTAGTCCTGCTGACCTTCATTCCTCTCCTCTTTAGAGCATTTCTCCACCTCTCTAGGGTCTCCTCAACCTGGTCCCTACTCTCACTACAGATAACAATGTCATCTGCAAACATCATAGTTCACGGGGCTTCCTGTCTGATCTTGTCTGTCAACCTGTCCATCACCACTGCAAATAAGAAAGGGCTCAGAGCTGATCCTTGATGTAATCCCACCTCCACCTTAAACACATCCGTCACTCCTACTGCAGACCTCACCACTGTCACACTACCCTCGTACATATCCTGTACCACTCTTATATACTTCTCTGCCACTCCCGACTTCCTCATACAATACCACAATTCCTCTCTAGGCACCCTGTCATATGCTTTCTCTAAGTCCACAAAGACACAATGCAACTCCTTCTGACCGTCTCTATATTTCTCCATCACCACTCTCAGAACAAACATTGCATCTGTACACTGATCTCTACAAATTGCATTATGTAGTCTTACATGATTTCTGTTTTTTTTCATTTAACAAAACGCTTACAAACAAAAGAGAAATCATCCCACATATTACTGTGCACCTGTACTGAACCTGGCAGCATTTTTATGATTGCATTGAGGTTGCATAAATAGACTAGTGTATATATTTTTGATAATGTTCAGACGTGTTGACCATCATTATGTACAAGTATCGACTGTGCATCTTATGTTTAAGCAGTGGTTTCCAATGGAAGCTTTTTCACACTTCAGGTGATGCTACTGTTTTGAGACATCTAAACGTATTCTAGATCATTGTCTCTAACTTTCACACTCTCTTCTCCAGTGTCATTTTGTTAGTCAGCAGTCACAATCATTCACTGAGTCAATATGTCTTGCATAATCAATGCATCTGCATCCTGCATAATCAATGCATCTTCTCAGCATGACAACTACTACTGTGCTACCCCCTGCAGGTTTGGGTCATTGTTATTCATTATGCTTCATAACTTATGCATATGCATCTCTAAGGCACTGTTATAATTTTTGACTTTATGCATTACTTTTGCCAAAAACTACTTTTTGGAAACTTTGTGTCTGTACTTCACTTTGAAGATACAGCACAGCTGGTTAAAAGAAAGTTTGTCCTTTGTAGTGCAGTACAAACAAATGCACCCTTTTTCTTTTGACACTTTTCCCCATTACTTTTCCCTTAACTACATGTTCTACTTATGTACATTCCAGCTAGGGGTTGTCATCACATTATGAAGATATTTGATGTGATAATGATTCTGGGCAAACTATCCTTTCCAGTTTGATCCCAGCATTACCATCGAAACATGTCTTATTATCCACATCCACCTCATATAACATGGAAAACCCTCCATTTCTCAACTCTAAATGCTCAGATCTTATGTAGCAAACTTCCAAACCTTCATGCCTCGCTTCTTCATAACCAGCCAGATATTCTCTCCATCTCAGAATCCTGGCTCAAACCCCATATAAAAGATTCCAAACTCATACCACCTAACTATCACATTTTAAGAAATGACAGAACACACAAAAAAGGTGGAGGGGTAGCAGTGTTATACTCTTTATCCCTGCTAGTCACCCCTATACCAAACCTTTCCCTGAATTTGGTAAGGCAGAGATGATTCCAGCCTTACTCCACCTAAATAAGCATAAACTCATTTTCCTTCTCTCCCTCTATAGCCCCCCTGGTGATAATGTCTCATGCCTTGAAGACATTCTCTCCTGGGTGTCCTCCAATATCTCTCATGAAACAATAATCCTAGGTGACGTTAACATAAACTGGGCTGCAATTCTATCTCCCACTAATTCACTCAGTATCAACTTGTATAACCTCACACAATTAATCAATACCACTACTAGACCTTCAAATAACTCCACTAATGGTTGTATACTAGACTGAATCCTAGTATCCCACCCCCACTATATCTCTGACAGTGGCACTCTCCCCGACCCACAAACTGCCCATCTTCCCACCTTTGCCCACTGTCTCCCATCTACTTTCTAACATACTCACACCTATATTTCTTCTCGCTGCTTAAAAAATTTCAACCCAGAAATTTGCATAAATACACTAAAGTACACCAACTGGAACCCATTAAAAACCCTTCCCCTGGATAATGCCATCTCCTATTTCAACACCATCTTTACGAACCTACTCAACTCCCTTGCCCCTCTAAAAACTAAATGCATAAAAAGTAACCCTGTACCTTGGCTATCTAAAAACACTTTTGTAATCATGCATCTTCGTGACAAAGCATGGGCACGATACAAAAAAAAAATAAAAACCCCTCTACCCTTACTGAATATAAAACTCTATGCAACGTCAAAAAACTCATTGCCTCTGACTGGAAAACTTTTTTTTCTCCTTCAAACCAACCATAATACCAACCCCAGGCAATTTTGGGAAGGAATAACATCTCTCCTCAAACCTGGAAAAAAAGAAAACCCCTGCCCCGACCTAGATACAACTGACATGGAATTAGCAACCCAATTTAACTCCTTTATTGACTCCATCAACAAACTAATACTATATTTCACTAACAACTCTGCAGCTCCTCCTCAACCTACCTCCACCCCCTCCTCTCCCAACATCCCATGCTCCCAACCCCCACCTTTCTCCATCAATCCCATTTCCATATCCACTGTAAAAAAACTTCTCCAAAAATTAAAACCTGGCTCCAATGCCTCTGAAGACATCCCCTCTTATTTCCTAAATGTTGCTGCTGAAGTAATTGTTCTCCCTGTCTCCATATTAATAAATTGTTCCATCTCAGAATGCCAGTTCCCCCAACTGTGGAAGAAGGCCTTTATTATCCCTCTCCACAAAGGCATAAATAACAATGACACCCCTGACTTTTGCCCCTATCACCATCCTATCCCCTATTTCTAAACTACTTGAAAAGTGTGTCCACCAACAACTCTTACCCTATCTCATCAATAACCAGCTTCTAACCCCCACACAACATGGCTTTAGACCAGGTCATAGTACCTCCACTGCCCTTCTGTCCTTCTTTGAAACAATCAACAAAGCCCGCTACTCTGGACACCTCATATCTGCTCTTTTCCTTGACCTCTCTAAGACCCTTGACACCATTTCCTACAACCTGCTTTTTTCCAAACTCTCTAGACTAAATCTATCCTCCCCCCTCCATCCACTTTTTCTCAAGCTACCTCACAAATAGGCAACAAGCAGTTAAATAGAAAAGAGCTACTTCACCCTTCCTCAACATTTCCACAGATGTCCCCCCCAAGGTTCCATTCTAGGCCCCCTATTATTCAATATATTCATAAATGATTTCTACCATGCTATCCCAAAATCCAGACTTATTCAGTATGCCAACGATTCCACTATAATCTGTTCCTCCCCTTCCATTACAACTCTCAACAATCTAACACAAGCCGCCTTCTCCTCTACTGAGCAGTGAATGCTAAACAATCATCTTGTCCTGAATGCATCCAAAACTAAACTTATGCTATTCAACACCTCTAAAACCTCTTCCCTAGACAAACAATCCTTTTAAATTACCAACAAAAATAATAGCCCCCCCCCCCCCGAACTAGTCTCTGACACAAAACTGCTAGGAGTTATTATCAATGACCAACTAAAACTCGACAAGCATATACAAGCAAACATAAAAAAAACCATAAAAAAGTAGGTATGCTATACCGTCATAGTCGCTTTATCTCTCCCACCACCAGGATTACACTAGCCGATACATATTTCATCCTACCCCTTTTATACGGCGTTCCCATCTTAACTAACCTTCATTCTTCCCTTACTGCAAAACTCTCATCCTGTTATAACAATATATCAAAATTTGCTGCTGGTCATAGACCCTCCTCCCACCACTGTAACTCCTTTCACCAACTAAGTTGGCTAGAGCTACCTAACCTCCTCACCTACACCCAGCTCATCCAAGCACACAAACTCATTCATAACCCATCTCTCTGCCCCTCCTTAGCAAACACCTTTGAAATGCAGAAACCAGATAGATCACTAAGATCTACTTGCCAAAACCTAATTAAATTGCATAAACCTTCACGTCCAGCTGGAAATCACCTGATGTCCTTCTGTCTAGTGCCTCTGGAACTCCCTCCCTCTATCCGCACCATCAACAGTCTTTCCTTATTCAAAACCTCACTGCACCCTCACCTTACTTCTGAATGGAAATACTCTTGCTCTCATCCAACCTAAATTCAGACTATTCTGTTCTCTTAATTCTTCCCAACTCATTTCTTACCAATCACTACCTACTGTAGTACTCCATCCTCTGTGATGTTATTTACCTACAACTGAAAGATCCTTCTGAATGGAAATGCTCTTGCTCTCATCCACCTAAATTCAGACTATTCTGTTCTCTTAATTCTTCCTCACTGAATTCTTGCCAATCACTACCTACTATAGTATTCCATCCTCTGTGTTGTTATTTACCTACAACTGAAAGATCCCCCACCGCAATATAATTATTGCATTATGTAACACTTTGAAAAATGGATATGTGTACACATGATAAGTATTTGTACTTGGCTGTACTATGTACTACTATGGATTTGTATTTTTTTTTTCCGGAGCTTTTCTCCCTAGGACTCCATTGAAAATGGGCTCCTTGTAGCCCAATGGACTATCCCGGAAAACAAACTGCAAATAAAATAAAAATAAAATAAATAAATATTATAAATAAAGCATAGTGGAATTCATTTGTCACTGAAGTGGGGCTTTGAATAGGCTTCATTGCTGTTATTTCTGCCCATATGTGGAGATGAATTACACTTTGATACATGAAGTGAAAACAGTAGCAGTTGTACTATGCCATTTCCACCTATCAGTTTCTCTCCATGTGTAATTTGCAAAAAAAAAAAAAAAAAAAAAAAGAATGCACCACTACAAAGGGATAATGCTGTATTATTTATTACACAACATTCTCTTCTCAACTTTATCTCTTTTTCCTATTTTACTCTTTAATGCCTCATATACCTTTATACCTCCCTCATCCTCACTTCCATAGCATATGTATTCATATAGATCTTTATTAAAAAAAATGTTTTTTGATTGAATGGTTTACCTATTTGTATGTGTTTCTCGTGTGATATTCTCTAGACCTGTCAATTATTTAACCTACTCTATGTACAGATATTCTATAACTGTTGATTTTCTTGTTGTGTTTCATGGTGGTTTTAATTTTTTACTCATTTTTATTTTTGATTTGATTTTTATTGTAAAAATATGTAATACTTCTGGAGCTTTTCTCCTCGGATCTCCACTGAAAATGGGCCCCTGGCTCAGTTGGACTAACCTGGTTAACAAATTTTAATAATAAAATAATTTATTTTTAAACAAGTAGCACAGTGCTTATCTGCATTGTTTGTCTTTTCAGCTTTTCCCGGTTTGGGGTCACCACAGCGGAACTCCGGTCCACTAATAATTGGCAGTTGATTTTTATGGTGCTGAGTTGGCAGCCCGATGCCCAACCTTCAGCGAAGGCACGCCCATTTACGCATGTCTTTCGGAGGTCACTCGACTGCGGGGAGGACATGCAGACTCCACACAGAAGGCACTCCAGCCAAGAATCAAACAGGAGAACCTTTTGCTGTGAGGCAACAATGCTACCGCTGTACTACCGCGGCTTGAAACAGTGCTTATCTGCATTCAAAGTTATAATTTCAGATCAGTATAAGGTAACAGCCATCATAAATGTTTTCGTAAGTTCTTCATGGACATTATGTTTGTTTATCTTGGTTAAAAATACAGCTTTTTTCATTTTCTCTCAACACTGTAAATCATCTTTGGTCTACCATTACAAATATTTAGTGACAACACCATAGTGATGCGATATATAAATAAACAGGAAAACCAGATCGTACCCTCTGTGCAGACTAGTCCCTGGTATCCAGGGATATAAGTGGATCTGCTCCTGAATCTCACAAGGCTGACTGCCATAATAACAATATATTTCATCTTTTCTCATTTCTAGAACAAATCCTGTCTGTACTCCTTTCCTCCCTTTCTCACTTCTGATTTTCTCATTACAATAATATGCTCCTACTCTCACTCAGCTATATCTTTCTCACTATTACTGTCTTCCTAACATGATTTTTCTCTCCTCTTAGAAACAATTTTTTTGCAAATGATTTTACTGCAGCAAGGACCTATACTGAGGCTAATTTATTCCCATAAAGTAAACTCATGTCTGCTCATAAATTTTCTTTGTATAAATATCCACTTCTTGTATGTTCTTGCTTAAACTCATTTATGCATAATCTTATGCTAGATATAATTATCTAATTTCTCATTAAACTATCATGATTATCATATTGATGGCACAATATTTGGAGCTTCTCACCCCAGGCCTCTGTTGAAACCCAGCTAGACTATCCCAGTAAAGAAAGGAAATTAAAAAAAATAAAAATATTGCTTTTCATTGCAGTCTAACTATGCAGGCATTATAGTTACTGTCGGAGCAAAATCTTGTGATAGACAAGCTGAGCAGGACCAGGGTAAAGCCTCACAAATTAAAACTGAAATTGAATCACAGGATCATCCAGGAATTGATCCATCTATGGAGAACACCTCAGATAGATCTTTTTGCCTCCACTCACAGTAAACAGTTAATTAAATTGAAGAGTGCTAATGAGGACTTTTTGATATAGATAGGTAGTTTATTCCAGAGTATGGGAAGTCTCTGGGACAGGAATCTATCCCTCCAGCATGTTCTGTTTGTTGTGGTGACAAGATTTAGGTCCCTAGAACATGTAGCTAGGAGGGATTGGAATTTCTTTAAGTGCAGCATGTCCAACAGCTGTGGGTTTGACTTAGCTTTGTATGTTAGGTAGAGATCACCTCTGAGTAGGCGATATGTGACAGAGTAAAGCTGGAGTTTTTAGAGACGGTCTGCGTAGGGCATCTGTTTGAGGCCGGTAATCCCCTTTGTGGGGTATTTCTGCGGCCTTTCCAGTTGTTGTAGATGTCTTGTGAGGTACATACCAAAAGGGGGCATTGTACTCTATAATGGGTCTAATGAGTGATGAGTAGAGGGGAACAATGACCTCTTTTTTTGGATGAGAAACCTTTTGTGATGAGGTGTGCCACATAGAAGGATTTCCTGACTACTGTAGCGATGTGATTATCAAAGGAGAGACTGCTGTCCACCTGTGTCCCAAGGCCTCTTATCACACTTTCGGTGTTAAGTATACTACCGCCTGTGTTGTAGTTCATGGCTACAGAGTTTTTACCAAAGGGGATGACAATGCACTTTTTGGCATTGAGCTTGAGGCCATGGCTTTGACACCAGGCATCTGTCTCAGTGAGGCCCTTTTGTAGGATGTCCACATCATTAGGAGTTTCGATTATGGCTCCTAGTTTGCAGTCATCTGTGAACTTCGTTAGCCAAAGACCTTCTGTGTTAGCCTGTACTTCAGAGAAGTAGATACCAAACAGGAGAGGACCCAGGACTGAACCCTGTAGTACTCCACTTGTCACTGGTCTTAAGTCAGATTTGGAGTCTGCTACTTTCACAGTCTGGGTTCCGTCAGTGAGCCAGTTGGCAACCCATCTTGTGACATAGGGATTTATACCTAGTTTAGTGAGTTTATCTATAATTCCAGAGTGGGGGATGCTGTCAAAAGCCTTGGCAAGATCTAGATAGGCTGTGTGAACCACCTTACCCTTATCTACGGCTTTGGTGACTGCTTCAAAGAAGTCTATCAGGTTTAGGAGATATGATCTGCCTTTTACAAACCCAAACTGAGTGGGGTCCAGAGTTTGGAGATTACCAATGTCTTTGTTTATAAGTTCCATGATGATACGTTCCATGGCCTTGCAGACCAGGCTTGTCAGGCTAATGGGGTGGTAGTTCCTGGGGTCCATAGTGGCACCCCCCTTGTGGAGTGGAATAACCATTGCTGTGCGCCATTCAGCAGGCACAAAGTTTGAGGTGAGGCTATGATTGAGCATGGTACTTAGGGTGGGTGCCAGTTCATTCTGTAGTTCATGTAGAAGGCAGCCTGGGATGTTGTCTGGTCCCATGGATGCTGTGTTCTTGGCTTTGGAGAATGTGGTTTTTACCTGTGCAGCCGTGATTACAGGAACTTTGCATTCTTCTGGTATAGAGATGGGCTCTTTAGGGGATGAGAGGGGGTAAAGTTAGCAGATCTGAGTGTTGCCATTGAGATTCTTGACATAGCTATAGAATGATTTGTGGTTGTCTTTAGAATCAGTGGCAATTTTGTTTTCGTAACTAGCTTTGGAGGATTTTATCAGGGATCACAGCTTCTTACTGTGGCTGATCAGGGAGCTCCTCCACTTGTGGGATCTTACTCTCTTTTGCAACAGTTTCTTTCTTCTGTTGTAGAATTTGTTTATGGCAGGGGACCACCAGATTGGCTTCCTTTTTTTGGAGGATAGCATCTTGGTTCTGTTTGGGATAGCACGATACATGCACTCATGTAAATGCTTATAAAGTGCAATTGTGTAGGATTCAGTAGTCATAACTGTATTGTCCATCTGCATAGGTGTCATGAAGTTCACCACTTCTGTCTTAAGAAGCATGAAGTTGGCTTTGGAGAAATATTTTACCATGGTTTCCTTAATAGTGGGTGGGGGCAAGATGTGGATATCTAAGGTAATTAGCTTATGGTTGGATCAGACCAATGAGGGGTTGACTTCAAGTGTGGAACACCGGTCACACATGTTGGTGATGACTAGATCTAGGATATTGTTGCCCCTGGTGGGGGTGTGGATAAGTTGATCCAGGGCATTGGAGTTTATGAATTCCAGAAAGTGTTGAGCGAAGGAGTTGGTACATGAGTAGTTTTCCCAGTTAATGGTGGGATAGTTGAAATCACCCATTATTAGGGTGTTTGGTTGAGCCCTAATATTTTCCAATACATCAAGAAAAGAGGAGTGGGAATCCTGGGGCATGGTGGGTGATCTGTAGCAAGCTACAATTTGGATTGCAGTTTTGCCCAGAGTTAGTTGCACTTGGATAACCTTGGCAGCATTATGCTGAGCAACTAGCCTGGAGGTATGGATATCCTTAATGAATATGGACACACCTCCGCTTTTGGTGTTCCAGTCCAGGTTACATGGCCGAAAAGTGTGGTATGAGTTGTAGCCTGGTAGTGTAGGGGTGCTCTCTGGAGCCTTGAACCAGGTCTCAGTCACTGCACAGATATCGATGTTCTCCATTTTAAGGAGTGCCTCGAGTGAGTGCATTTTGAGATTTAGATTTCTAGCATTGAGTAGCATCACCCTCAGTTTTTGCTTGCCTGTTCCTGTTATGGTGGTGATTTTGTCATTTGAACCTTACCTAAAAAAAGGCACTATAGGGGCGGCAAGAACCTTAGCCAGTATCCGGAATCCCAGGGGTGACAGGTGCAGGCCATCTCTGGCAAAGTATCATGGTCTGTCGACCATGTCATCCCAGGCAGACAGATACTGGATCCCTTTATAATGGCACCGGAAGCTTAGCCAATTGTTGAAGTCAATCATTTTGTCCTTGTACTGCAGCATCATTCTGGGTGATGGCAGAATGCTACTCAGGGCTAGGGTCATACCTGCCTGGGCTACAAGATCGGAGAGCTCTTCCATGTCTCTTTTCATGTAGTCCAGGGAGGTACATCTCAGGTCATTCACACCAACATAGACAATGACAGAGTTATATTTGTACTTGTTGTGGAGTGACCTAAGTGCGTGGGTTATGTGGTGGATCCTGGCACCTGACAGGCAGCTGAAAGTAACCTTCTCCTTGTTTAGCCTGGTAAGTGGGACATCAGTGTGCCTGACTACAGAGTCACCTATGACTAGTGTGTTGGGTACGTTGTTTTGCCTTATTGGGTGTGGTTGAGTGGCACACTGAGTCTGCGGGCTATGTGTCATTTGGGTTGGGTTGGGGGGTGGAGGTTGCTTGCATTTCTGCTTTGGAGGTCTCTGTTGCTTGACCAGATTATTATTGAGAGCCTCCACGAATGTTTCTATGTTTCTATGTGTGGATTTTGGTGGTGTAGATTTAGTGAGACTATGTGATGAGTGTGGTGTGGTGCAAGTGTTTACCTTCTCCTCTTGACTGTCAAGTTCAGTCTTGATTGGAGAGAGCTTTACCTCCAGTTTGGCTAGATAAGTGCATCTCTCACAGGTTGTAGTGTTGGGTGGTAGGAGGAGAGTGTTGTCTGTGTACATGAGGCAATTTCTACATTGCCCCAAGATGCCCAGATTCATCAGATAGACAGGAGAGAACACTGGGAGCTGACCCTTGGATATGCCTGAATAAAAAACTGTTTTCCTCTAGATAAGTGAGGAAAGTGAGTACAAGAGCTGTTTCTCTCTAAGCAAGTGAGGAAAGTAAGTACCAGAACTGTTTTCCTCTAGGTAATGAGGAAGGTTGAGTGCTGTAGTAATTAGTAGGTTATTTAATGCTTACAAGTTCTGAACAAGTGCTGATCACGAATAAGCAAATTCAAGTGCTAAAACTAAGAATCTGTATCTGGACTAAACTAGTTACAGGAAAGGGGGGAAACAAGTGCAAATGTGGGCTTTTAAATCAGAAAGTTGAGAGAGATGGAAAAACTGCCCAAACGGCCAATAACTACAATTTCTTGGCCAGAACCACTCCTTATGTGGTAGATAGGTTACCTAGTGCTTACCACTCCCACTCCCATTGATAAGCTAGAAGGCTTCGCTCCAACACAGAAAGCTTGGGGGGCTCAGAAGCTTACATACAGCCCTGGATACAGCAAATCTGAATCTGGACTACACTAGTTACAGGAAAGGTAATTTATATACATATACATATATATATATATATATATATATATATATATATATATATATATATATATGCAGAAAAGTAGCTAAAACAGCAGTCAAAACAATTCAAATGCAGATCAAGCTAGCACACTTGAGTATGTAGCAATGTTAGACCGAACAGTTTAAAAAATGCAATTAAATTAAAAATGCAGCATCTGCTTCTCTTCATTCTCTAATTCGTACTCTCTGCTCTAGCTTATACTAACCCACGAGCAACAAACTACTTAGAAACTATAAAGTGCATTTCTCTTCAGAAAAAATTACCTTAAAATGCAGTGTTCTCTAAAATGAAATGTTTTTTATTATTCAATAATACAATGTTCTTCCTAATGTAACTGTTTTTAGTATTCTGTAGTATTTGTACTTAATGTAACCTAAAGCCATAACTGTAACCTTGCTTGTATTTGGAGCTTTTCTCCCCAGGACTCCATTGAAAACGGGTTATTTTTAGCCCAATGGACTATCCTGGTAAACCAACTGCAAATAAATAAATAAATAAAATGACTAAAAACAAGTGCAGTAGGAGTCTATTAGGTAGAATGAGGTAAAGAGATGGGACTGGAGGGAGTGTCCCAGATCATATCTACAGTGGGGGCGGACAACTGCAAAAGCCTCCAAATTTAAACCAACACCTTCAGGAGAGATCTGAAAAACTATACAGTAAAGCAAAAATAACAGTGCACAACTCTGAAGTCAGCCAGCAATGATATAAAATTAGTCAAACAGCAATTACCAGTACACAACTCTGAAGTGCCAGAAAAATATACTCAGCTCTGTATATCTCCAGATAGTTTGAAGAGCACTCTGTCAGGACACAGGAAGGCTCCAGCAATGATATGCAGACTTTTTTTTATTAAGAGGGTCTAATTTTATGCAAGTAATCCTTGAGATGGTCAGATAACACATATGATGTAAAACCAGTTATACCAACTTAAAACACAGAGAAATAGGGGGAGGGGGGAAGAAACACCTTCAGCAGAGATGTGAAAAACTATACAGTGAAGCAAAAATAACAGTGCACAACTCTGAAGTCAGCCAGCAATGATATAAAATTAGTCAAACAGCAATTACCAGTACACAACTCTGAAGTGCCAGAAAAATATACTCAGCTCTTTATATCTCCAGATAGTTTGAAGAGCACTCTGTCAGGACACAGGAAGGCTCCAGCAATGATATGCAGACTTTTTTACTAAGAGGGTCTAATTTTATGCAAGTAATCCTTGAGATGGTCAGATAACGCACAGGATGTTAAACCAGTTATACCAACTTAAGACACAGAGAAATAGGAAGGCTCCAGCAATGATGCTACTAGAATATTATATTTTAGTAGATGTAAAAGACTTTCTAGTTGGTGCCAAGACTGGAAGCAGCAACTTTTCAGGGCTAGTGTTTCTCTGGATTTGCATTATTTTGAAACTTACAATCCTCTGTCCCTGTCTTACTCCTCCATCAAGATTCACTTTTCTGCCATTTCAACATGTTGGCACATGGATCCCCTTCTTTCGCTGTAATCTTATGTAAAAATGTTTCTCAAATGGGTGTTGCGTACAAAAGCTTCTACAAAATAGGTGGTGCCTCTTTGAGATCTTAATTGTGACTTGGATCAATTACATTTTTCTCCATATGAACCTGCTTAAATGGCTGATTTGCAAGAAGAGTTTCCTGAGTTTCAAGCTCTTATGTTAGGTCAGCCTTATTTCAGAGTTACCTGAGTTTCAAGCTCTTATGGTATGTCAATTTATTTCATTTTCCACTAAGACTACATTTTCAAGATCTTGTCCCTCATTTATGCTTAAAGTGGTGTCTGAGTTTACTTTGAGCCAAGCTGTATATCTCCACTGTCTTCTTTACAGAATTTAAAAATGAGATAGAGAAATAATATTCCATAATGTGGATATATAACTTGGGTATTGTCCTGACAGAGCTAAATGTTTTAGGAATTCTCATCAGTTGTTCATTTCTTGTGAAAGTTAAAAGGACAAACTGTGTCAAAGCAGAGTACTTACAAATGGTTGTTTCATGCTATTGCTTTTTGTTATACCCACCACAACATGTGAATTCTTGGCATGGTCAAGGATCCTTCTACCAGGGCCCTGGCTTCATCTGTGGCTTTGTAGAAGTATTCTCGAAGCAAGAACTTGGTTTTCTATACATAACTTTACAAAGCACTACAAACTAGAGTCCTTCTCCTGGTCAAGGACAGGCTTTGCTAGGACCATTCTCCAGGGGCTCCTGGGCTATTGTATCCATATAGCTAAGGCTAACGTAGCAGTGATTATTTGAACATCTACTGTTATGGTAAGTTCACATATACGTAAGCAGTGAAAACAGTGATAGTAGATGGGCGTCATGCTATATCAGGTTAGCATGAAATCAGTCCTCCTTTATCTCCCAATTGTCTGATGCTGCATTTGTACAGTAATTGCTGGAATGTATGTACCGGCGATTAGGAGGAAGAGTGGTCCTGTTATGCAGTGAGCTCCATGTGTCGCTGTATGTAAAGGGCTATATGTGTGTGTGTGTGTTTTGGGCCAGCTAAGGCAAGGCAGATGTCCCAAAGCCAGGCTTCAAAAGGTGCACAGAGTGTGGCCATAAGCTTTCTCCGGTGGATGGCCACACTCTGTGTGTGGTTTGCTTGGGGGTGCCTCACTTCCAGTCCCCCTGTCCTATTTGCACTGGGTTTAATCCCAGGGCACTCAAGGACAGGTGGCACAAACTAATCCTTAAGGGCCTGTTGCCCTCTTCTGCTGAGACTGAGGTCCCACCTTCCCCTGCTGGGAAAGCAGCTGCTGCTGCTGCTTTGTCTTCCCCTTCCACGGCCTCTGGGACTCACCCTCCCTCCAAGAGATCTGGGGAAGGGGATAAACCAAGAACAATCGGCCTCGCAATGATCCCCACAACCGATTGTTGGAGACTGGCCCTCCGCCAAAGGTTAAGCCTGTTTCCAGGCCAGTGACACCTTGGCTCATGTCCCCCAGGTTTTCACCTGAGCCCGAGGTACAGGTTAGCCAGTCGCCCCCTAGGCCTTCCCCCCACTGGCTTTCCTGGCCTACTTTGGCGGCGTCCTCCCACTCTACTCAGACTTGTGTGAAGCGGAGATGGACAAGATGATGCGGAGGTCTATCCACACTGAAATCCAGATGGAGGTCTTGCCAGGGCCTTCTCCCACCAGAGCAGGCACCTTCCAGCCATTGTTTAGACCCATCACTCCTTCTCCAATCTGACCTGCGGTTTCGAAGTCGTTGGATCTGAGGATGATCAGAGTCGAGGGGCTGGCGGTGATGGTTCCCTGTACCTCCACGCTGGCCAGTGCCTTGAGTGTGTCAGATCCGACTGGATTGGATCCGAGCTCTCAGAGCCGTAGCCTCGGGGTCAGATCTGAGGGAGTGCTCTCTGCTCTGAGCTTGTCAGAGAGAAGCATTCCCCTTGGTGTCTCAGTTACCAGAGGCTCAGCTCCGGCTCCCTGGTCGGATCAGTGGGGAGCAGCTTCCACTAGATCAGTCCAGGAGGTCTGTTCCCCCTCAGCATTCGATGTGGTGGTGAGGGTTCTCGCAGGGTCGAGGCCTCTAACCATTTCATCTTCGGAGTCCTCCAGACCCCCCCTGGCCTTGAGTGTGGTTCCGACCATCTTGCCCTCTCAGGGACAGCTCGTAGCCATAGTGCCCCAGGAAGTTCTGCCCTTGGATCAACCCGCTTGCAAGACCTGCCCAGACAGTCCTCCTGAGGAGCCCCCCCCCACAAGTATACGTGTAAATACTACATGGCACATGTCATTCAACTCCAGAGAGATCTGGTCAAGGAAGTCATGGAGCCGACCCCAGGGTCCTTGTTGGCAGAGGACAGGAAGACATTTGATGCACACGTGGCCACCCTAAAATCTGTAGCCAACACTTCTATGCATTTGCTCTCCCATGCCATGGAGGAAGCCGCACTGGTGGTGGGGTCAGGTGTTGCCATCCAGCATCACGTCTGGCTTCACTTACGTTAGTTCTCTGAGCCCTTCAGGGTGTCTTTTACCAATGCCCCTTATGATGGTTCTTCCCTTTTTGGGAAGACGGTCAGAGAGACTTTGGTCCAGAGTGAGAAGGATGGGAAGACACTGTCTGCCATCGGGATCCACTTCTCACCACCTCAAAGTTCCTTTTCCAGGAACCAGCAAGGCCAGAAAAAGATAGGGTTCCACACGTCTCAGTTGTTTTCCTGGAACACTCAGGACTCGCCTTCCCCCAGAGGCAGAGGGGAATATGATGGACACCGCCCTAGAGGCAGAGGTGGGACCTAGCAATTTCAGGTCCAGAGAACCTTTCTCAGATAAACCCAGGCAGCAGCCCTGAGGGGTTGCCCAGCTGTCCATCTCTGGAGGCAGTCGGGGTTCGCTTGTCGCTTCCTTCACTAGCATGGGAGTCCATCACTACAGATCAGTGGGTGCTGCGAGTCATATCCAGAGGATATTTCGTTCCGTTCAAGGATCCCCCCCATCCAACAAAGCCCTCCTCGATGTTCCACCCACGCAGCGGGAGGAGGCAGCAGTGCAGGTACACTGACTGCTAAGAAAACAAGTCATCCAACCGGTCCCCCCAGACCAGTCTGGATCCGGGGTTTATTCCAGGTTCTTTATAGTGCCAAAAAAGATGAGGACCTCAGACCAATACTGGATCTGTACAAACTGAATCTACCAGTAACCAAGACAAAATTTCGGATGGTCACGATTCAATCTATCCTGCCCTAGCTGCAGGCCAGAGACTGGATGTGCTTGATTAACCTCCAGGATGCGTACTATCACATCAAGAAAGACAGGCACTCCTGGAGGTTCCTTTGCTTCTGGCTGGGAGCCAGTCATTAACAATTTTGAGTCATCCCCTTTGATCTCACCACAGCCCCCCGGGTGTTCACCAATGTAATGACGGTAGTAGCTGCTCACCTGAGGCTTCAGAGCATTCAGGTCTTTCTGTACCTGGATGATTGGCTTTTTACTGCCCCTTCAGAGCATCTACTATGTCAGGCCAGGGACTCCTTCCTTCATCTTGCCAACAAGCTGGGCATTACAATCAACATGAACAAGTGTGCTATTCTCCCGGTTCATACAAACTAAGGTGTTCCTCATCTCAGACAGGATACGCAGCTTAAGGTTACACATCGTACACATTCTTCAGATCCATTTACCAACAGCCGAAGCAGTGTTAAGGGCTCTAGTTTCCATGGTGGCCACAGTAAATCTTCTTCCAATGGCACGCCTTCATATGAGGGTGCTGCAGTGGACACTAGCTGTTCAGTTAGACCTTCCATTGTCTTTTCCGGTGAGATTTTCAAAAGCATGCAGAGACTCCCTTTGGTGGTGGATTCTGTCGCCGGATCTCCTCAAGGGACTTCCGTTTCATCCAGCTTTCCCCAAGACTGGTGACTACAGATGCCTCCCTAATAGGGTGGGGGGGGGGACACTGCTCAGGAAGGACAGTCTAAGGCACATGGTCCCCTTCCAAGACCTGTCTGCACATCAGTGTTCTAGGGATGAGAGCAGTTCTTCTTGCGCTCCAGGCCCTTCATGCTCATCTTCCTCTGTGAACGATTGCAATTCAGACGGACAATATGTCAATGATCTGATATATCAACAAACAAGGGGGAACCAGATCTTATCCCTTATGTCGAGAGGCCATGAGAGAGTGGGAATGAGCGATCTCCACCAGCCTTTTTCTGGTGGCAAAGCACTTCCCGGGATGATCCAACATTCTAGCGGACAGGCTCAGCAGATCAATCCTGATGCTTTACGAGTGGTCTCTGAATCCTTCAGTAGCGGAACAGATCTTTCTAGAGTGGGGTCATCCTTGCTATGATCTCTTCGCATCTCCTTCCAATGCGAAATGCAGTGAGTTTTTCACTCTGAACCCCCACCAGGGGAAGCCCGCAGAGATGCTCTGATTCATGCTTGGCCTCCTGCGCTTCTTTATGCATATCCTCCTCTTCCCCTTATGTCAAAGTTTCTACAGAAAGCCCGAAGGCTGGGGAGCACTGTGATCCTTACCACCCTATTCTGGCCTCGACAGGTTTGGTTTCCCTTACTCAGGTCTCATCTAGTTGTTCCACCATGGACCTTGGATCTGGTCCCGGATCTGCTCTCACATCCCTTGGGGATCCCTCATCCAGATCTGGACAGTCTGAACTCACTGCTTGGCAGCTCCCGTTCCTGTGATTATTAGGACTCCTGATTTATCATCTCCTATTAAGTCCATTCTGGTAGCAGCTCATAAATCGTCTACCAGAAAAGTCTGCCGTAGTAAATGGAAATGTTTTTCTTTATGGGCCAATCAGAGGGCTTTGGATCCTTTCACTACTCTGCTTTTGTCAGTTTTAGATTTTCTGGCTAGAATTTTTCAACAGGGCGGTAGTTCCTCTATGGTGAAAGTCCAACTAGCAGCCATCTCTAATTATCATGTTGGGGTAAACATGTCTTCATTGGCTTCCTCTAAACTTTGTAAAACGTTTCTCAAAGGTGCCTTTCTTCTCAGACCCCTGGTTAAGGACCCGATTCTGCCATGGGACCTCACCTTACTGTTGCAGGCATTGGTTTCTCCCCCCTTTGAGCCTGCGGCATCTGTAGATCTACAATTTTTGACTTGGAAAACTGCCTTCTTGGTTCCCATCAAGTCTGCTAGAAGTGTGTCAGAGCTTCAAGCTTTTTCTATCAAAGTCCTCTATATGATCTTTCATAAAGACAGAGTTTCACTACGCACTAATCTGTCCTTCCTTCCCAAGGTAGCTTCGGAAGCCAATATTAGTCAGACCATCAGTTTGCCAGTATTTTTTCCTAACTACCAGAACAAAGGAGAATACAAATTATATTTACTGGATGTACATAGGCAGTTTCGGTTTTATTTTCATAGGACTAAACCATTCCGCAAATCTGATCAACTTTTTGTGTCCTATGCCAAGCCCTTCTTTGATAAACCTGTTTCAAAAGTGACGATTGCTCACTGGATTTCACAATGCATTGGCCGGGCTTTTTCAGAAAATGGTTTGTCTCTACCAGGAAAAGTGAAAGCTCATTTGACCCGATCTATGACTACGTCAGCGGCCTTTTGGTCTAGGGTCTCTTTGGATAATATTTGTTCAGCTGCTACGTGGGCCTCATCCCACACCTTTCTCTCTCATTATAAACTGGATTTGGTCTCTAGGAGTAAAGCATCCATTGGTTCTGCGGTGCTCCGGAATATCCTTCCATGAGGGCCTCCCAAGAGTTAGGTAACTGGGGACTGTCCCAGAGGTTGAAGAGCAAATGAAGTAAACTACTTCAGATGAAGAAGTTATGTACTCACCATAATGTCCCATCTGAGTAGTTCTACTTCATTTGTCTTCAACCATACTCCCACTCCTTCCCCTAATCTTATCCTTTGGGATATGAGATGTCCTTTGTATCGGACGGTTATTGTTGGGACCCTTGGTCCTGTCTAGGCTAAGGTTCTTCCTGTGACGATTGGTGTTTGATGATAAGGTGTCATTGTGTTTGGATGTCTGATACCTATTAGGCAGCAAACTTGATCTGAAGGGAGAAGGAGACAGGGGGCATTATGGGTAAGGGGTGGAGCATGGAGCTCAGAGCCATAGCTGGAAAATCCGGCCATGTCAGATCTGATGTGGATCCAAAAACCCACAGGTTGAAGACAAATGAAGTAGAAGTACTCAGATGGAATGTTATAGTACATAACTTCTTTTTGTGTTGCATTTCTCAATTCAGGTTTAGCAGGTTCATTGGTTTTACGTCCAGATTTCTCTCAAAAGAGCTATACAAGGTAATCCAGGCTGGGCAACTAGACATCCGCCAACCAGTAGCTTATTGACCCAGGGCTGCTGAACTTTATGGTAGGCACACAACCAATAGGGGCACATACATGCTTTGTGGAGTGCATTCAAACCTTACCATAATTTTAGTTTTTGGAAGTGGATGAAAAGTAATAGGAGTAAGCATTAGAATTCCTATTTAATAGGTTCATAGATTAGTACTAGGCTAACTGACCTTACGAGCCATTTTAAGCCTAGCCAATTATCCCTTGTGAGACTCAAGCCCTGCACTTTCTGTTTGTAAGGCAAACACCTTAGCCATTAGGCCACCTTCCCAACCCTTTTAACATGTTCTTATCTTTGTTGCCCCCAAAAAACAAGGAAGCATGGTAATGTCATAAAAGGAAACAAATTCTTGAAAATATATAGTGAGAGGAGAAGACATTGAAAATGTGCTTTGAATATTAGACACATGACCTGGGGTAGTGATTACAGATCGTTTTGCAAGGTTGTTCCACATGAATCAATGGCCCCACTGTGCTACTGCAGAGGAAAGGGGTTCCCAGTGGTGCTTCATACGTTGTTAATTATGCATTACAAGTGATCAGAATGCCCAAGTACACAGTAGTTGACTTCTTCTAACATGTTCCTCATAAGTCATGTATGCCTGTCTGTGTATTAATCTTTGGGAAGATGAATTTCTCACTACGTGTGCATACCTGGCGGATTATATTGTGTTTTAAACTGCATCTGGAAGCCAGAATGATACTGCTATATGGTCTGATTTAGGAAGTGGTGTATTTTGATGACTGCATTTTAGTGTATTTCACAGTTGTATATAAATGCCACAATATGTTGTGAACAAGAGTCACTGTCACCAGTAATGCCTGCCTTCCATTTGTGTGACTTGCATAAGCAGTCTGTATGGTGCACATGTAAGGAAACCAGCAACTGACAGTCAGATGGTACTGATATCAGCTGTGATCTCTTATTAATTCCATTACGTTGAACTGCAAGATTTCCTCATATAAAAAGATGTTGATATGGCCTCACATCTCCCTATGGTGAGCATGCCTAGGTTTTCTTTGCCAGTGAGATACAGAGTGACCAAATGTGGATGTATATTTGTTTTGAGATACTTTCTGGTGTCCTGTCCATGCTTAGATGTAACTGTTTTGTGACGCAAGCACCATATGAATATTACTGTATATCTTCAGTTTAAAAACTGGTTTCCTCTGTTATTCTGCTCATACCTCATCTGATGCTATTTTTAGGATTCCTGTGAAAATGCTAAGCTGTTGTTTTGGACTTAGGGTTCCCATGCATATGTATCCCACCTCCTTTTTTATCTTCTGTTGCTGAACAGTCAGTTGAAGTTGCACTGGGCAGTCTTGATGTCTGCATAATGAATTTCATCTCCTCAGCATGATACCTGTTAGCTCAGCTGGCCCCTTCTGTACTGAAAGCCAGATTCATTGTTATTCATCAGGCTTTACAAGTTATGCACTTGTAGATGCTAAGATAACTGAAAGGTGTCTTATCGCCATAACTGATCTGGTTTCTAACCTTAGAGAATCTCTTATAATCTTTGTCTTTATGCAGTGTTGACGCCTGGCAAGTTTGTGCATTAGCTAGATTGCCTGTACTTTGATGTTACAGCTCAGATATTTAAAAAACCCAAAGTTTGATCTTTGCTCCCTTTTTTATGAAGCCATAGCCCACCCCTATGGTACATATGAGTTGATGTTTCTGTATAATCCTACTTACTAAGTGTTGTGTAATCACAATTGCTTTGTGAATGTTCCTGGGCAAAATGGCCTTTCAAGCTTGATCCCTGCTGTAAGAAGTATATTATTATGGCAGTAGAAAAGCAACAATTACAGTTACATAACAAATTATTGTAATATATAAAACAGATTGTTGGAGGCAGTCTGGTTTATCTAGCTTCTTGAGGAAATCTGTGAAAGTTTGGTGATCAGTGAGTAGAGAAACTTGTTGTGACAGCCTGCAATGGACAACAATATTGAGACTGAGGAAGAACAGTATGCACACTGTTCAGAACAGTGAGAGTAGGATCTGCATAGCGTGAAGGAAAGAATATATTAAGTAAAAAAAAAAAGGCATAGCACCAAAGAATATGTGCAGACAAAAGCAGTAGTACCCACAAATATTAGGAGACATTAGTGGCATAAGGATAACAAGGCAGAAGACTGCATATCTGTGTAATGAAAATATGAATATTCTTTATGACTGGAATATTAATTTGCAGACAGAACCAATTGTGTCAGTGGCCGAGGTGAATTGTAATCTGTATATGTTACAGGCATGTTTAGGGGAAGACTTAGAGACCTTTATATTATGGATTGCTAAAAGCATTTTTGTAACCTGATTTACTGTAAAAGTGCTATTCAGATGATAGGAGTAAGGAGAGAGATGAGGGAGCACTTTCACTGGAACACAAGGTAGACTGGAAGCTAATCAGATGAGTATTGTCATGCAAAGCTGACTAAGTAGCTAAACCTTGCAGGGCAGGAAATGTGATACTCTTGCTAGCTGAGGTTTGGAATATGGGAGGAATAATTTGAGAAGAAACAGAAGCAGATCAAAGCTGAATGCCTAAAAAAGGCTGTTTTCTCAGCAATGAGCTGCTAGTTCTGGAATCTTTTTAAACAGAATGTGTAACACATAGGTTCATATGTAGGTACTAGGCTATCGGCCCAAGGGCCTATGTAAGCATAGCCAGCAAGGTTCCCTGGCTTACGCCACCCAAGAAAGTTAATTTCCTGTGCGCCTGTCGAGCAGAGCCGTGATAGAAGTGATCCCTGAGGTGTATTTCCTATTTCCCATCCACTCATCAAGATTTTTCTTGAAAAGTGCTAATGAGGAACTTTGCTTGACATAGATGGGTAGCTTGTTCCAGAGTATAGGAAGTCTCTGGGATAGGAATATATCCCTCCAGCATGTCCTGTTTATTGTGGTGACAAGGTTTAGGTCCCAAGATCGTGTAGCTGGGAGGGATTGGGATTTCTTTAGGTGTATTATGTCCAACAGTTCTGAGTTTAACATAGCTTTATATGTTAGGCAGAGATCTCCTCGGAGTAGGCGATATGCTACAGAGTAAAGCTGGAGTTTTTTGAGACGTTCAGTGTAGGACATCTGTTTGAGGCCTTTAATCCTCTTTGTGAGGTACTTCTGTGGCCTTTCCAGCTACAGCAGATGTCTTATGAGGTACATTCCAAAAGGGGCGTTGTACTCTATAATGGGTCTAATGAGTGCCAAGTAGAGGAGAACAATGACCTCTTTTTTCCTGGATGAGAACCCTTTTGTGATGAGGTATGCCACATAGAAGGATTTCTTGACTACTGTGGCAATGTGAATATCAAAGGAGAAACTACTGTCCACCTGGCTCCCAAGGTCTGGAACACCGGTCACTCATGTTGGTAATGACTAGGTCTAGGATATTGTTGCCCCTGGTGCGGGTGTGGATAAGTTGATTCAGGGCATTGGAATTTATGAATTCCAGAAAGCGTTGAGCAAAGGAGTTGGTACATTTGGTACATAGGTTCATAGGTAGGTACTAGGCTATCTGCCTGAGGGGCATTTATAAGCCTAGCCAGAGTGTGTTGGCTTTCGCTGCCCCATTGATTAATTAACTGAGTCTCTGTCAAGCAGAGCCAATGAAGTGATCCCAGGGGTGTATTTTCTGTTACACATCCACTCGTCAAGGCTTCTCTTGAAGAGTGTTAGTGAGGGGCTCTGCCTAATGTAGTTAGGAATTTTGTTCCAAAGCATGAGGAGTCTCTGTGACAGGAATCTATCCCTCCAGCATGTTCTATTTATTGTTGTGGCGAGGTTTAGCTCACTAGAGTGCGTGGCTCGCAGTGACTTGGATTTCTTTAGGTGGAGCATGTCCATCAATTCTAAGTTGGACACGGCTTTGTAAGTCAGGCAGAGATCACCTCTGAGTAAGCAATATGCCACTGAGTACAGCCTGAGTTTTTTTTTTAGTCGGGCTGCATAGGACATATGTTTGAGGCCAGTAATCCTCTTGGTGAGGTGCTTTTGTGGTCTTTCCAGCTGTTGGAAGTGTCTTGTGAGGTACATCACAAATGGGGCATTGTACTCTATGATGGGTCTGATGAGTGATGAGCAGAGGGGCACTATAACCTCTTTATTTCTAGATGTGAACCCCTTAGTAATTTGATGGGCCACATAGAAGGATTTCCTAACTACTTTGGCAATTTGATTGTCAAAGGAGAGATTATATCTACCTGGGTCCCCAGATCTCTTATTACCTCTTCTGTATTAAGGGGGCTGCCGCCTATGTGGTAATTCGTGGGTGTTTTGTTTTTCCCAAACGGGATGACTATGCATTTTTTGGCATTTAGCTTGAGGCCATGACTTTGACACCAGGTGTCTGTCTCAGTAAGGCCTTTTTGAAGGATGTCCGTGTCAGCCGGAGAGTCGATTATGGCTCCCAGTTTGCAGTCATCGGTGAACTTGGTTAGCCATAGTCCTCCTGTGTTTGCCTGTACTTCTGAGAAATATATGCCAAACAGTGGGGGCCCCAGAACCGAGCCTTGTAGGACATCACTTGTGACTGGTTTAGAGTCGGACATGGATCCCGCTATTCTTACTGTGTGAGTTCTGTCTGTAAGCCAGTTGGCAACCCATCTTGTGACATAGGGGTTTATGTTCAGGCTGGTGAGTTTTTCTATAATACCCGGGTTAGGAATGGTAAGCTGTGTGAACCACCTTTCCCCTGTCTATGGCCTTGTTAACTGTCTCGAAGAAGTCAACCAGGTTTAGTAGGCATGATCTGCTCTTAACAAAGCCGAACTGGGTCGGGTCAAGTGTTTGGAGGTTCCCAATGTCTTTGTCAATGAGTTCCATGATGATGCGCTCCATAGCCTTGCAGACCAGACTAGTCAGGCTTATGGGGCGATAGTTACCAGGGTCAGTTGTGGCCCCTCCTTTTTGGAGCGGAATAACCGTTGTTGTGCACCATTCTATGGGCATGTAACCTGTAGAGAGGCTGAGGTTGAACAGCGTGTTTAGGTGTGGGGGGGGGGGTTAGTTCGTTCTGTAGTGCGTGCAAGACGCAGCCTGGGACACAATCTGGCCCCATTGATGCTGTGTTTTTGGCTTTTGAAAGGGCTGTTCTCACCTGTGCTTCTGTGATTTCTGGGACACTACACTTTTCCGGTATTGTTGTGGGCCCTTTTGAAGGTGAGAGGGAGGTGAAGTTTGCACTGACTCTATCTGCCAGGATGTTGGCAATATCAGTAGGTTCAGTATATTTTGTGCTATTTTGCACTAGCTCAGAGCATATCTGCGAGTTGCCACTTAGATTCTTGACATAGCTAAAGAAGGCTTTGTGGTTATCTTTGGAATCCTTGGCTATTTTTCTTTTGAAGTTAGCCTTGGATGATTTTATGAGGGGATCTTAGTTTCTTACTGATACTGATCAGAGATGCCTTCCCTTCTTGGGATTTGCTTTTTTTCTGAACTAGTTTCCTCCTTCTGTTGTATAACCTGTTTATGGCAGGGGTCCACCAGACTGGTTTCCTTCTCTTAGGGGAGTAAGTCTTGGTTTTGCTAGGGATGGCATGATTCATGCATCCTTGTAGGTGCTCATAGAGTGCAATTATAAAGGATTCTGCATCTTGGGCAGTGTTATCCTTTAGCGTGGGGGCTGTGAAACTTACCACCTCTAAGTAAGGTGAAGTTTGCTTTAGAAAAGTTTTTCCTGTGGTTTTCTTTGTTGGGGGTGGTGGTGGGGTGTGGACATCCAGGGTGATTAGTTTATGGTCTGATCTAACCAGTGACGGGTTGACCTCCGGTACAGAACACCTATCGCCCATGTTGGTGATGACCATGTCCAATATTTTGTGGCCTTTGAGTTGTTAAATTCCAGGAAGTACTGAGCCTGGGATTTTGTACTCAAGTAGTTTTCCCAGTTAATGGTAGGGTAATTGAAATCGTCCAATATCAGGGTGTTTGGTAGGATCTTCATGTTTTCTAGTGTCTCCAGAAAGGCAGAGTGGTGGTCCTGAGTCATGGAGGATGATCTGTAGCAGGTCACAATTTGCTTTGCAGATTTGCCTGATGTTAGTTGCACATGGATGATCTCAGAGGTATCATGCTGCTCCACTAACCTGGAGGTGTGGGCATCCTTGATGAATATGGATACACCCCCTTCTTTTGTGTTTTGGTCTGTGTTCTGTGGCTGAAATGTGTGGTATGAGTTGTAGCTCAGTAGTGCTGGAGTGCTCTCTGGAGCCTTGAACCAGGTTTCAGTTACTGCACAGATGTCAACATTCTCCATACTTAGGAGTGCTTTGAGCGCATGCATTTTGAGATTTAAACTCCTGGCGTTGAGTAGCATAACGCTCATTTTTTTACTTGTGCTGTTTATGGTGGTGGGTTTGAATTTTGAGCCTTGCCTAAAAAAGGCACTATGGGGGCAGCAAGAGGCTTGGCCAGTATTCGAAAGCCAAGGGGTGACAGGTGCAAGCTGTCTCTTGCTAAGCAACGTGGCTTGTCGAGCATGTCATCCCAGGCTGACAGACACTGGATCCCCTTTGAATGACACCAGAAGCTTAGCCAGTTGTTGAAATTAATAATTTTTCTTTATACTGAGGTATCATTCTTGGTGAGGGCAGGATGCTACTCAGGGTCAGGGTCATACCCGTCTGGGCTACATAATCAGAGAGCTCTTCCATGTCTCTTTTCATGTAGTCCAGGGATGTACATCTCAAGTCATTCACACCAACATAAACAATGACAGAGTCATAGGTTCATAGGTTCATACTAGGCTATCTGCCCTAGGGCATTTATAAGCCTAGCCAGAATGTGTTTGGCTTTCGCCACCCATTTTAAATTTATTTTGCTATGCCCTTTTTCGAGGTTAGTATACTGTGCCTCTGTCTAACAGTGACACAGAAGTGATACCCGGGGTAAACCTACGATCTCCCATACACTCATCAAGATTCCTCTTGAAGAGAGTCAGTGAGGAACTCTGCCTAATCTGGACTGGGATTTTATTCCAGAGAGTGACCTGAGTGCTTGTGTTGTGGCGGATCCTGGCTCTCGATAAGCAGCTAACAGTAACCTTCTCCTTGTCCAGCCTAGTGAGTGGGGCGTCAGTGTGCCTAACTATTGAGTCACCTATGACTAGTGTGTTAGGTATGTTATTTTGCCTTAAGGGCTGTGATTGTGCGGCACATTGATTTTGTGTTTTCTGTGTTGTCTGGTTTGTGATGGGAGGTGCAGGTTTTGTGGGTGTCTGCTTTGGAGCTCTCTGATGCTTTTGCAGGTTTTTATTTAGAGCCTCTGAGTATGATTTCGTGTATTTATGTGTATTTTTTGCCAGTGCTGGTTTAGTAGGTCTATGTGAGACTGGAGGTGTGGTGCAAGTGTTAACCTTCTCCTCATGACTATCTGTTCTAGTCTTGGGTGGAGAGATCTTAGCCTCCAGTTTGGCTGTATAATTGCATCTCTCGCATATGTTAGTATTTTGCGGTAGGAGGAGGGGGCTGTCTGTGTACATGAGGCAGTTGTAACATTGCCTCAGGATACCCAGATTCACCAGCTGGACTGGAGAGTACACCTGAAGTTGCCCTTTGGTCATGCCTGAATAGTAGGGTGAGCTGCTTAGTCGCTTGGTTGGTGAGGGGTGGATAAAGAGCCTTGCCCTACAGGGCAGTCAAGTGTCGGGGTATATTAGTGCTTGCTATTAGGTCTGAGCAAGTGCTGGACTGTAGGATGCTTTTTGAGTTCTTAGGTTGAGAGTTAGACTAGTTTCAAGTGAAAAACTGAAGAGGAGACTTAGTGGAGCCGGGAATAATTTAACCCTAGCTAACCGGTGCTGCCCGGCGCACAAAACCGTGCAAACGTGGAACATGAGTAGTTTTCCCAGTTAATGGTGGGGTAGTTGAAATCGCACATTATTAGGGTGTTTGGTTGAACCCTAATATTTTCCAGTATATCAAGAAAAGAGGAGATGGAATTCTAGGGCATGGTGGGGGATCTGTAGCAAACTACAATTTGGATTGCAGTTTTGCCCAGAGTTAGTTGCACTTGGATAACCTCGGATGCATTATGCTGCGCAACTAGCCTGGAGTTGTGGATATCCTTAATGAATATGGACACACCTCTGCCTTTGGTGTTCTGGTCCAGGTTAGATGGCCGAAACACATTTGTAAGAGGCACTGCGTGACAGTAAATAATACTTTCACTGAGGCCACTCAAAGTTAGCTGATGTTCTCTGTTCTTCCATTCTAAGTGAATGGAACTGCCATATCACAGCCCAGCTATGGGCATTGGAATCTCAGGAACAATGGACTTGCAGTGTATCATGGGGAAGATTTTTCTGTAGAAGACACCAAACTCTCTTCAGGATGTCTGACCCAGGAGGGCTGTCAGGGTTACAAACAGAATAAAATTAGTCGTGACTACTTCTGTCTGGTACATACAGGTTTGCAATGAGCAAAACGTAAGGAAAAGTTAAAAAATATATCTTTTTGAATTATTTTCCCGTAGTGGTAGAAAGAGTTCTACAGTCCAAAACTAACAGTTCCCAGTAGTGGGTTAAGCATATCTAAGGCCTTAGGCTCTTTTCAGTCAGTGGGCCATCCACAAACTTTAGGCCTCACCCAGGTGTGCGAGATCGACAAAATATTCACTTTCCCTGGGATTTTGTCATCTCAGAGTTAGTATATATAATTAGAAGGGGTTTGGGGGGTGCAGGGGCCTTACCCCTTGCAAAAACACATATGTTTGGTTTAAACAGCTCAGTGGTTAATTCCAGTAGTATGTGCAGATCATGTCAGTGTTTATTGTTTTGATGCTATTAATTCAGTTATCTGGTTGTTGGTGCAGCTGGTCGTGTATCCAGTGCCCTACACCACTCATATATATATATATATATATATATATATATATATATATAGACAGCTGGATATGTATATATATATATATATATATATATATATATATATATATATATATATATATATATATATAGAGAGAGAGAGAGAGAGAAACAGATATCATTTTTAGTTGTGATGTAATCCCAACATAGTAAGTATAAATTCTGGCTATGGGCTGATTTCTACAACCCAGAATAAATGCTACATACTCAGTAATGTGGAGGGGTATAATGCAGTGCTTGTGCAAAACTATGCTTCTGATATTATCAATTTTTCATCTAATCCTCACATATGGGTTTGGATCTGATCCATTGGATCCGAGTTGGATGTTTGCAAGCTAGTGGCAACCAAAATAGCTCCTGGATACCTCTCCTTACCCATAAAGCATACCAGCTTGCTCTTGGTATAAGGTTGTATATTCCAAATCTTTTATCTCCTATTTTTGCAAATTTATAGTGTGCTTTATCCTTTTCTATCTCTCCCTACTAGTTGTAGCCCTTTTTCGTAGTAACCATTTTTTATTTAGGTTACTTTCGTTCTTTCATATCTTTCTCTCTTTCCTGACAAGTAACTGTTTTTATAGGCTACTTCCCTCCCCTTTACCTTTATTAGGTATTTCTTTAACTTTTTCTCTGAGTGTGCATATTTTTTTGTGAGTGGATCATCTGCCTGTCCCTTCTTTGAGTCATGGTGGAGAAACCAGAGAAACCATCAGGTTTCAAAAAATGCACAAAGTGCAGACATAAAATTCCTGTCAGTGATTCTCACTCTTTATGCATTTACTGTCTTGGCCCCCTTCATTTACAAGAGGACTGTGCGATTTGCCACTCCTTCAACCATCAAGCTTTAGTAGAGAGGAAGAATAAGTTCATTTTAAGGGGCATATTGCCTTCCACCTTTGGGGAGGCCATTTCTGGAGAAAAAGAGAAATCTAGTTTATCCTCTAAAACAAAATCTGCTCATTTGAGCCCAGCTTCATCCTTGTGTTCTAAATTTTCAGACAAGGGGAAAAAAGAAACTGTCTTCAGTGCCGACAGACTCCTTGGAGCCAAAAAAAGAAAATGTCCATATCTCCCGGTTCAGGCGAGTCTCTCATGTGACCCAAGCCTTCCTCTTCGGCTTCCACCGTTTTAGATCTGACTTCTTCGGCTCTGACTCTATCTCCTAAGGATAGATCAGATCCGTTGATGTCAGATCCAGCAACTAGCCCATTTAAACCTATTTTTGGTTTTACTGAGGACACAGTACTCTCCATCATTTGATCTAGTTCCATCGAGGATTCCTTCCCCCTTTTTATCAAGACTAATATCCCCATCTGCCTTACTGAAGAAGAAGTGGAATGGATGGTGCAGAAGATTTTATGGGCACAGAGTATCACTAAGTCCCCCTTGACCTCAACCCTTGCAGTACCAGGTCTGTTTAAGCCGTCAACTCTCCCTCTTCCTCCTCATCTGACTTCAGGGCAAGCTATGGAGCTATGGGATCAGATATACCTGATGTCTTTTACCTCTGATCCAAAGTTGTCCTCTTCTTCGGATCAGACTTTTGCTTGGCGCACCTCAGCTTTTTCAGAGCCAAAGAGTTCCCAGAGCCATAGTAACCCTTGCAAACCCTAAGTGCGCTCCCAGGTCTTCGGAGCAGTCAATGCACCTCAGAGCTTCAGCAAAGGTCACCTCAGCTCTGGCTTCAACCCCTGATGAGCTGTCTTCTGGTCTGGATGGCACCGCATCCCAAAAGCATGGCTTATCGGAGCCGGAGTCCTCATTCATTCAGGAGCAGTCAGCCTTTGGGGCCTTGTAGAGGGCTATAGCTGCCTCTACAACTAAGAAGTCACCTACCCCCTTGGACCCATTATCCCAGCAAGATTCCCTGCATTTATTTTCTCACCATCGAGTTCCATGGGGATAGCAGGACCTCAGGCACCAGGATAACCATCCAGGTGCCCCCGACTCTCCTAATACTTCTCCAGTCTACTCCACTTAGGAAGTCCCTAAGAAGAGATTATTCAAGAGGAAGCATTTGGACTCCATGGAGGAGTCAGCCACAGAAGACACTGACCTCAATGATGGTGAAGGATCCCATGGTCACCCCTGAGGACATTTCCTTTGGGGAGATTCTCAAGCAGAGGGGTGCCTGGCAGTCCTGCAATCCTTCGCCTGAGGAGTCAGTGTACCTGGCTGCCTTTGGTTCCCTCCCATCTACTTCTTGGGTAACTCCACCCAATGATGTGCTCATAGGTTTGATCTCAGAGTAGGCATTGGAGACACCAGACTCCACTGAGTCTGTTCCCTGGAGACTAAATAAAATTATAACCATTCCCTCAGACAAGACCTTCTGGACAAAAGGGGCTGCAGTAGATGCCATGGTCATGGCAGCAGTGACTAAGAAGGAGCCCTCCGGGGAGAGCTCGACTATCCATCCTCCTAATAAAGATTCTAGGATGATAGCTAGATGTGGGAAGCATGTCTTCTCATCAGCGACCTTTGCATTGCGGTCTCTGAATTACCTTTCCCATTTCAGTAGATTGCAAAGGGATCTGATCAAGGAGCTCTCAGATACCCTTGAAGGAGCTGTAGGTGACGGAGCTAAAGATAAAGTAGCTACCCAGTTAGCCACCCTATATTCAGTAGCCAACTCTTCCGTGAGGCTCATCGTGCATGCAGCTGAGGGAACGAACAGGGCATCAGGTTCAGGCATTTCTATGAGGAGGCATGCGTGGATACACCTTTGCGATTTTGTGGAACCTTTTAAGTCTTCATTCATCAATGCTCCATTTGACGGCATGCCCTTTTTTGGCTCCACGGTCAAAGATACACTATCTAGGTGTGAGAAGGAAGGTAAGACCCTTTCTGCCATGGGTGTACATTTTTTGGCTTCTCCGAGACCTTATCCCAAGGGTCAGAGAGGCAGCAGAAAGATGTGCTTCAGGAAGTCTCAAGGGTCCTACCAAGACACATGTGATGAGTTTTCCTCCAGAGGCAGAGGTGGAAACAATAATGGACGACATCACCTTCACCACAGAGGAGGTCCACAGAACCAAGGATCCAGAGAGTCTTTCTTCATGAAGCCCTTTCAATGCTCCTGAAAGGAGGCCCAATTATCCACCTCTGGAGGCAGTCTGGGGTCGACTGTCCCTGCACTGGAGAGCCTTCTCATCTCTGGGTGCAGAGGATAATATCCAGGGGTTACCAAATTCCTTTTCTCATCAACCCTCTCCCAACAAAAAAATACCAGATATTCCACCCAGTCAAAGGGATCAGGCAGTCACTCAGATTCAAAAGCTGCTAGAAAAAAGAGTCATCTAAAAGGTCCCCCAAGATCAGAGAGGATTTAGAACTTACTCAAGATTCTTTTTGGTTCTAAGGAAAACAAGGGACTGGAAACCATTCTTGTCTGTCAGCATATTGAACAAGTTAGTTTGACAGTAACCTTTCTTTTGACACTCACATTGCCAAAGTGGTTAGGAGGACCTTCTACATTGCCCACCTGATTATGAAGGGATTCACATCCAGATCAAGGGAGGTCATTGTTCCCCTGTAATCTTCACTTATCAGACCAATGATTTAGTACAATGCCCCATTCGGAATGTATCTTACCCAACACCTGCAGCAATTGGAAAGACCCCAAAAGTTCCTCACCAAAAGGATAAAGGCTCAAAATATGCCATATGCTGCCCGACTGAAGAAACTCCAGCTCTATTCAGTCACATACCGTCTGCTCAGAGGTGACCTGTGCCTGACATACAAGGCCATGTCCAACCCGGAATTAATGGACATGCTCCACCTCAAAAAATCCAAATCCACCAGAGCCACAAGAGCAAGAGACTTAAACCTCAACACGGATATAAATAGGACGTGCTGGAGGGACAGATTCATCACCCAGAGACTCCCTATGCTGTGGAACAGAATCCCGGTCCATGTGAGACAGAGCACCTCGCTGGCTCTGTTCAAGAGGAATCTTGACCAGTGGATGGGAGATCGTAGGTTTACCCCGGGGATCATCTCTGTATCACTGCTGGACAGAGGCACGGCAAACTAATGGGTATAGTATTCTTCAACCTAAGGGGTGGTGAAAGCCACACAACTCTGGCTAGGCTTATAAATGCCCTAGGGCAGATAGCCTAGTATAAACCTATGAACCTATGATGATGTAAGTTCTGAATGGTTATGATACAAGTCCACATTTCCTTTTTTGGAACAGGGTGAATGGATGTGCTCTATAGATCTTTAGGATGTGTAGTACCATATAAAAACAGACAGACACTCCAGAAGTTATCTATGCTTTCGCCTGGAAGCCAGTTATTACCAGTTCAGAGCACTGACTTTTGGTCTCACTACTACCTCCAGAGTATTCACCAAATACATGGCAGTGGTTGCAGCTCACATGAGACAACAAGGAATCTGATGTTGTTAATCCTCATTCATTCCTTACTGATGGTGTCGGTTGCATCCTCAGAACCCAGTTGGCCCATGTAACAAGCTTGTTGCAGCCAGAAACTCTCAAGCTAAGCTTTTACCCATAGTGCCCCTCTCCCTGTTACCTCAGATCTTGTTTACCATGTAACCATCAGGATGCGCCAAGCCAGCTCTCAGCTAAGAGCTTTAGAAAGTTATTTTTCTAAACTCTATTTTTCTTTAGGTTTACTCTTATTTACCTTGCTTATCCCCTTGTTGTATTAGTCGCTAAATGTTTTACCTGCCTTAAGTGTTTTCTCCTACTTCCATTACCATCTTGGTAATCTCAAGTATCATCGTTGGTACAGGCCTTTCCCCTCTCTCTTTCCCTTCACTTACCTCTTGAGGTAATCTTTTTAATACCATTGTTGGTGTTACCGTTTATTTTCCATTTTTTCTATCGTATAAAAAAACCCACTTTCCACTGTACTCTATAATTATTCCTTTTCTGGTGATTGTTGGTGTTTTCTCTTTGACTAACCTGATTTGTTTTTCCACCATGAAAAACACAAATGGCCAGCAAGATGGTTCCAATGCTTTATTAAATCAAGGAATGGACATAAGAATGTCCAAGTCAGCAGTAAATTACATCAAATTCAAACCGGTTTCGGCATAAAGCCTTCCTCAGTGAAGCTAGTATATAGATAATGGTTCTTATGTCCATTCCTTGATTTAATAAAGCATTGGAACCATCTTGCTGGCCGTTTGTGTTTTTCAAGTTTGGTTGGCCGTGCAAGCTCTACGTGAGGGGTATGGTGTTCTTGTGGTTTTTCCACCATGTCAGAGAAAAAAGGGACTACAGGCTTTAAGAAATGTGACCAGTGTGGTTGCAAAATGCCTAACTCTGACACCCATGTTTATTGAGTATATTGTCTGGATGTCCCACACCTTTCAGTTCAACCTCCTTGTGACATATGTAAAGGGTTCATCTCTTGTACCCTGAATGAGAGAAAGAACAAATTAATACTAAAGGGACTTCTAAAAACACCACTCTCAGAGGCTATTTCTGGGTCGGAGGGCTCTTCCCCCCTCTGAAGAGAGAACATAAGAAAAGACCACATTGTTCCTTCTTCACCCTTTGGTGATAAGAAGTCCGAACCAAAGGCAAAATTACCCAAATTGGGTCCAATGGCTCCAGGGTCTCAACTGCCCTCTATGGCACCGTCCTTGGTACCGAAGCTGATTACTTCCCCTTTGGCGCCATCTTCAAAGGTTTTGACCTTGACACTGGCCACGACACTGACAGTGACTATGGCACCAGCTGTGCCTCCATTTTCTACTACTCCCTATTTGGCACGGACACTCTCCCTAAACATGGTACTGGTCTGGAGACCACGGTGCCGATTGAACATCATGCTCGGACCTGATATTCACCTATGGTGGATCCTTTCTTTGGGAAACAGTACAGCCCTTTTCTGGAATGGCCTGACTCCCTGTCAGGGATATCAACCCAATCTACCAGGAGCCTGTCCGAACAGGAACCTGTCTTTTGGATCAGCTGCTGATGGCCAGAGGGATTGCAGTGCCATTTAGGACTCTCTTCCCATCCAGACTTGGGAGTCTTTATCCATGGACTCCAACTTATTCTTCTCCTTTGACCTCCTTCCAGGTATCAAAGCTCTCAGCATGGACATCTCTCTCGGTTCTCACTTCTTCTGTTCCGCTGGTGGATCACACAGTGGTTCTGGAGGCAACCCTTTAGGCTATCCTCAGGATCGTGACTGGACTGCGGGCAGCCTGACCCCTAGTACGGCACTTATTTCTTCCTTGGCGCCAGCTACTACTGTTCTGGGAGTCCTGACAGTACCAAGTCCTCTTGGGGCTCCTTCCTTGGGAGTGGGCTCATCGGAGTGGGGTGTGACCCCAGTTTCAAGGTTGTCCTTCTCGGTTCTGGACTCCCATCCCTCTTTGTGTGAGCCAGCTTTCCAAGCAATGGAGAGGGCCCTTGCCTCTGCAGGCAAACCATCTGTGTCAGAATTCCAGATATGTCCTCCCTCTGAGCCACAGCTGACACAGACCACCACATCTGGACTTCAGACACAAGAGCCTCAAGATACCCTGCTGCAGGATGCCCCCTCTTTGGAGTCCTCTTTAGAAACCCCTGCTGAAGAGGTACCATGCAAGAAGATGTGCAAGAGGAAGCATGTGGACTCCCCTGAGGAGTCCTTCACTGAAGATATGGACTACAATGAAGGGGAAGGGTCCCCATGGTTGCCCCCTGAGGCTGTCTTCTATGGAGACATACTGGAAATTCTGAAGCAGCAGGGAGACTGGAAGTCCAACAACCCTTCCTCCAAGGAGTCCGTATTCTTGCAGGCTTTTCATTCCCAACCCTCTACTTCCTGCGTGACCCCTTCTGCAGATGAGCTAGTCCAACTCATTGTGCAGTGTGCATGGAAGAGTCTTGATACCATTGAACCAGTCCCCCGAAGACCAGACAAAATTTTATCTCCTCCAGAGGAAAGTCCACATTGGTCAAAAGGACTACCAGTAGACGCTATTGTGGTGGTGGCAGCCACAAGGAAAGAGTTCGCTGAGGTGAGCCAGACTGTCCATCCCCCAAACAGGGAGTCTGGGCAGTAGACAGATTATGGAAGTGAGTGTTTGCTTCATCAACCTTTGCCATTCAGTCTTTGAACTATTTGGCACATTTCACTAGGCTTCAGAGAGACCTAGTCTTGGAACTATCAGAAACCTTAGCAGGAGCAGTCTCTGATGAGATATGTGACAAAGTGGCCTTGCAGCTTGCAACCCTGTAGTCCATTTCCAACTCGTCCATGTGGTTAATTTCTCTTGCAACCAAAGGGGAGGTGAGAGCTGCAGGTACAGACCACCCCTGGATGCACCTTTGTGATTTTGTGGACCCTTTTAAGTCTTATTTTCGTAATTCTCCAGTGGAAGCTTCTTCCTTTTTTGGCCAGAAAGTGAAAGACACGTTAGCCAGGTGTGAGAAGGATGGCAAGACCCTGTCTGCTATGGGCATACATTTTTCCAATCCTCAACGACCCGATTCTAGGAATCAGAGGAGTGGAAAGATGTAGCACAAGAAATCCCAGGGTCCTTTCTGTGACACACGTGACAAGTTTTAGTCCAAGGGGCAGAGGGGGAAGCTCTTCTGGAAGATGCCTCTACAAAGGCAGGGGGGGTATGCGTAACCAGGGATCCAAAGATTCCTGCTCTGGACAGCTCTACCAGCACTCCTGAAGAGCAGCCCTCTTGCTTTCCTCTGGAAGTAGTCGGGGGACATTTTTCTTTGCACCACCCTGCCTGGCAAACAATAACCACAGATTCTTGGGTGCAGAATGTCATAGCCAGAGGTTATCACATCCTTTTCATTTTTTATCCAGAGTCATCAAGACAAATTCCCGATGTTCCACCCAGTCAAAGGAAAGCAGCAGCTCAAGAGATAAGAAAGCTATTACAAAAAAAGAGTCATCCAAGCAGTCCCACCAGACCAAATAGAATCCAGAGTCTACTCAAGATTCTTTTTAGTGCCAAAAAAGACAGGGGACTGGAGACTAATTTTGGATCTCAGCATTCTGAACAAATTTGTCACCCAAGCAAAATTTCGGATGGTCATGGCTCAGCCTGTCCTCCCCTTTCTGGACAAAGATGACTGGATGTGGTCTATTGATCTTCAGGATGCGTATTACCATATAAAAGTGGACAAATGCTCCAGAAGATTCCTTTGCTTCTGGCAGGGAGCCAATCATTACCAATTCTGTGCACTGCCCTTTGGACTCTCTACAACCCACAGAGTGTTCATCAAATGCATGGCAGTGGTTACAGCTTACTTGAGACTACAAGGATTCCAGGTGTTTCCGTACTTAGACGATTGGCTCCTTACCACCCCCTCCAAGTGTTTACTGGTAACAGCCTTAAACTACACCATGACACTGGCAAAATTCCCAGGAATCTCTATAAACTGGGAGAAATGCAACCTGACTCCCTCTCAAAACTTGGAATTTATAGGCGCAATGTTCAATATCCAATCTTGTCTAGTCTCCCTTCCGGATCGCAGATTGGAGAGACTACGGGCACAACTCTGAGTGATACTCTGTCAGGACACAGCTTCAGTGCGAGCTGTCCTCCATCTTCTAGGTTCAATGGCAGCATTGATCACAATTGTCCCTCTAGTGAGAATACACATGAGGCTTCTTTAGTGGCTCCTTCTAACGCAGTGGTATCCAGCGCATCATCCTATGTCCTCCCAGATCCGCATAACAAACCTATGCAAACAAGATTTAACTTGGTGGATGAAGCCAGAAAAAGGTCTTTAGAGTCTTCCTTTCTTCCTATCACAGCCCAAGGCCACAGTGACCATGGACGCTTCACTGATAGGGTGGGGGGCTTTTTCAGGGACAGATAGTTCAAGGCATGTGGTTCACCTTAGAGGCCAACCTGCATATCAATGTTCTAGAACTGAGGGCAGCGCTCCTAGTGTTGTAGGCATTCCAATCTGTCCTCCCATCAGGAACAATTGCTATCCAGTCTGACAACATGTTAGTAGTCTGTTACATCAACAAACAAGGAGGGGAACCAAGTCCTACCTGTTGTGTCAAGAGCCCATGAGGATTTGGCAATGGGCGATAGCTTCCGACCTCTTTCTGATAGCAATGCACATTCCTGGGCTGAGCAAATGTATCCTTCTTCCTCACAAGTGGTCCTTCAATCCAACCATTATGGCGAAGATTTTCAGCCACTGGGGGCAGCCTTGCTGCAACCTGTTCACCTACTCAGCAAATTCCAAATGCAGCAGCTAGTTTGCCCTAATCCCTGTGCAGGGGGAGTTCCCAAGGGATATGCTAATACATGACTGACCCACGGGACTTCTATATGCCTACCCTCCTCTTCCCCTGATCACACAATTTCTAAAGAAAGCCCTTTGGCTGAGAAGCAAAGTGATCCTCATTGCACCCTACTGGCCACAACAAGTTTGTTTTCCCTTCCTTTGGCCTCACCTAGTATGCCAACCATGGATTCTAGATCCAGTTCCAGACATGATCTCACACCCACAGGGGTTGACTCACTCAAACATTTTCAGTCTCAAGCTGACAGCTTGGTTTCTCCACTTCCAGTAATTGCCAGGCAAAATAACCTTACTTCATCAGTATGTCACATCCTTCTGGCTTCACATAAACCATCCACCAGAAAAATCTACTTTAGCAAGTAGAAGAGATTCCTTATTTGGTCCAGAGAAAGACATCTAGACCATTGTTCTGTTCCTGTTAATGTCATTTTAGATTATTTGTCAGGTCTTCTTAATTCAGGAGCAGCAGCTTCCACCATTCGAGTACATCTGGCTGCTATCTCAAGCTTCCATAATGGATTCCAGGACTCATTCTTATTCTCCCATCATCTCTGTAGAACTTTCTTGAAAGGGGTCTCCCATATCAGACCACCCTTCAAAGAACCTATTGAACCTTGGAGTTTAATATTACTTCACCTTTCGAACCTGCTGCAGCTTGCGATGTAAAGTTTCTATCCTGGAAATCACTATTCCTAGTAGCCATCACTTCCGCAAGATGCATATCCGAGCTTCAAGCCCTATGCATAAAACGCACATACATGGTTTTTCATAAGGACAGAGTATCACTCCGGACTAACCCTTCCTTTCTGCCCATGGTCATCTCGGAAGTGACAAGTAACCAGACAATTGATCTACCAGTCTTTTTTCGAAACTATTCAAATAAAGGAGAATATTGTCTTCATTTACTGGATGTACACAGACAACTACATTTTTATCTGGATAGAACAAAGTCAGTATGTAAATCAGGCCAATTATTTGTTTCTTATTCAGGCCCTAAACTGGGAAACTCTGTTTCTAAAGTAACTTTATCCAAGTGGTTGAGAAATTGCATATCCTTTGTCTACAATCATAATAAAATTCCACTACCAAGCAAAGTCAAAGCACACTCCACTAGATCAGTGGGTACTTCTGTGGCTTTCCATGCTAAGGCTTCTATGGACGATATCTGTGCAGCTGCAACTTGGGCTACCCCTCATACCTATATCACTCATTACAAATTGGATTTGGTCTCCAGGGGAAGCGCTTCCTTTGGTTCGATGCTACTCAGGAACATTCTTCCATAAGGGCCTCCCAGGACATAAAGTAGCAAGGGACTCTGTCCCATCAGTAAGGAATGAATGAAGATTAACAACATCAGATAAAGAATTTATGTTATTACTATAACGTTCCATCTGTATTGTTCATCTTCATTCATTCATTATGTCCCCCCCCCCCAAGGGGCTTCTGGAGGTTCGGATTTGGTCCAAATCCCACATTAGGGAATCTGCTCAGAAAAAGCCTCTGCTTTCCTTATCACGAGTAAACTCAATCCGAGGTAGCAGGGAGAGGGGCACTATGGGTAAAAAGCTTAGCTCAAGAGTTTTTGGCTGGCACGAGATTGTTACATGGCCAACTCGGTTCCAAGGATGGAAATGACACCCATCAGTAATGAATGAATGAAGATGAACAACGCAGATGGAACGTTATGATAAGAACAACACTTCTTTTTACAGTTGTTTCCTTATTTGGATGACTGGCTCATATCCACCCTGACCACACATCTATTTATACACACAAGAGACTCTGTTCTTCATCTATGCTCCAAGCTAGGCATAACCATAAACTATCAAAAGTCTTGTTTGGAACCCACTCAGTAGTGTTCATAGGGGCACTACTGGACACCAATCAGATGATTGCGAGACTTCCTCCTTCAAGGGTGCTGACAATCAGATGGCAAACTTCAAGACTAATCAGGAACAAGAAAGTACCTGCCTGCCATGTTCTACAGGCATTAGGATCTATGGCTGCGGTGATTGTGCTAGTTTCACTCACCAGGTTTCACATGCAAATTCTGCAATGGCTTCTGGTTGCTCAGTGTTCAATAATTCACCAACAAATGTCTCATCAGATTTTGATAACAGACATATGCAAAGAGAACCTTTCGTGGTAGATTTTTCGGAACAGGTGTCACAAGGATGACCTTTTGTTCCCCCTCAACCACAAGCAATGACCATGGATGCTTCCCAGATAGAGTGGGGGGGGGGCATTATCTGGGGAAGACTATCCAAGTCACCTGATCCACAGAAGAGGCCAAGCTCCACACAAACATCCTGGGGATGAGACCAGTGCTTCTAGTGTTGCAGGTGTTTCAGACTGCTCTTCCTCTGGGGATGGTAGCAGTTCAGTCAGACGTGTCGGTAGTATGGTATATAAACAAGCAAGGAGGAACTAGATCATATCCTCTGTGATGTGAAGTGCTTAGAGTATGGTAATGGACAATCTCATCCAACCATTTTCTTGTAGCAATGCACATTCCGGGAGGGTCCAACGTCATATGGGACAGGTTGAGCAGAGCCATTCTCATGCCCCATGAGTGGTCTCGCAACCAGAATGTAACAGAGAACATTTTCAGCACATAGAGCCAGCCTTGCTGCGATCTCTTTGCCTCTCCATTGAGCAACAAATGCAGCAGCTACTTCACCCTAATTCCCCCACTGGGACAGTCCCTGAGGAACAGTCTAGTACATAATTGTTCTCCCAGACTATTGTATGCCTTTTCCCGCCAAGTCCATTGATTCCCGAATTCCTTCAGAAAGCTAACAGGTTGAAGAGAGCAGTAATCTTTATTGCCCTGTATTGGCCTCAACAAATCTGGTATCCTTTCCTCTGGCCTCATCTACAGAAGGACCCCTGGATTCTGGAACCCTTTCCAGACCTACTGTCACACCCGACAGGAATGCTTCCTGCAAACCTTCATAACCTCAAGCTCTCAGCTTGGTTCCTCCAGTTCCATTAGTTGCCAGACAACCTATGCTCTCCTCCCCAGTCTGTCATATTCTGATATCCTCCCATAAGTCATCTGCACAAACACTATATAGGAGTAAATGGAAGTGGTTTGTAATCTGGGCTGAACAACACAATATGGGTCCTATCATGGCTCCCATTCACTTCATTCTGGAATTTCTAGCCCACTTTTTCAACAACAGATTTGTGGCATCTACCATTAAGGTCCAGTTAGTGTCCATTTCAAAGTTTCACATTGGAGTAGAGAATTTATCTTTAATCTCCCACAAACTTTATAAAACCTTCCTAAAAGGGACCATGTTGTTAAGACCTCCCCACAAGGATCCTTCTCCCCCTTGGGACCTAAATTTTGTTCTACATCTGATTGTTCAACTAGCCTTCGAACCTGCATCTTGTGATATCAAGTTCCTATCTTGGAAGACTATTTTTGTGGTGGTAATCAAATCGGCAAGACAGATATCAAAAATGCAGGCACTATCTTCCCAACTCCTTTATTTGGTTTTTCAGAAAGACAGAGTCTCTTTATGTACCAACCCCTCTTTCTTGCCAAAAGTTGTTTCTCAAACAAATATTAACTAGACTATCCATTTACCTGTTTTCTTTCCAAATTTTAGTAATGAGTATGAATGTGTATTACATCTTTTGGATGTTCATAGACAGTTATGTTTCTATTTACATGGAACTAAAGATTTTTGAAAAGCAAACTAATTGCTTATAGCATTTGTAAGCCCTAGAAAAGGACTACCTGTTTTCAAAATTACTCTATCAAAATGGCTTTCTAGTTGTATTTCCTTTATTTACACTTCTAAAGGTATGAAACCCAACAAACCTATTCAGGCTAATTTTACCAGAGCAGTGACTACATCTGCAGTCTTCCAAACAAATGCTTCTTTGGATGAGATTTGTGCAGCAGCCACATGGGCAAATCTTCACACTTTTATCATTCATTACAAGTTAGATCTGGATAAAGATAGCTGGGGACTCTGTCCCATATTTGAGAATGAGATGAAAGATTGACAACATCAGATAAAGAAGTTATGTACTCACCATAACGTTCCATCTGTATTGTTGATTTTTTCATCTGTCCTCACATCCCCACCTCCCCCAAACCCCTTCCTTTGGGTTTCTAGTTGAAGGGGAAGAGAATCTCAAGAGTTACATTGGTTTTCATTATTCTCCAGAAATGGTCTACTTTAAGACCCTATTGTGTGTTAGATCATTCCTCTTAATGTATGGATATAATTATTGCAAACAACATCTGAGGTAATCGGGAGAGGTGCATTATGGTAAGGAGCGGTATCCAAGAGCTTATTTGGTTGCCAAGAGCTTGCTAACGGCCGGTTCAGATCTGATGGATTGGATCTGAACCCATATTTGAGGACAGATGAAAAAAATCGACAATACAGATGGAATGTTATGGTGAGTACATAACTTCTTTGTATGGGGAAATGGTATTCAGGCAGACATACATACAGGCATATACACACAATCTCTTGGAATTAGTATACATTATCATACAAGCAGAGCAAAAAGTCTGCCACCTCATGTGTGTAATTTGAAGCCTTGCACTCTTTTTGCTTCGGTCTCTGATCTCCATTATCTAGTGATTTCCCTCTCTCTCCCCATGAAATTGGCAAGCTAGCCACTGACCATTCAAGTCTATCCCACCCTGCTTTCCCACTGGCTTCTAGGTCACTAACTGATTTTGGGTCGCCAGTGGGGCATACGAGTGCCCTGTTCCTGTGTCATTAGGCTAAGCTGTTATATTTCAATAGATGGGGTAATGCTGTCGTCTCAGACTCATTCATAAAAAAATGACAAGCACGTACAATAGAGGTGTAATAGCCCATTTCAAGCACACTTTTAGCTAGGAAGGAAGGTTCTAAATTTAAGATGAAAAACATATATTCATACTCCTAATGCAGGCAATGGTCCTTTATCTTATCTCCATCATTTACTTTTTTACCATTAACTATATGAACTGCTTGCTAGCACCTGAACATATCACCTATAAAAACATACATATTAGGCATATTTGATAACCTTAAAAAATGTGGTAAAAATAAGTGTCTAACATTTTGTAAAGTCATTTGTTTTTCACAGGGACACTGTTTCTGCCTGCTATCTATTTTGCAGCACTAATAGTTCTACTGGCATTCAAAGGCTTTGAAAGCTGGTAAACACTTTGTTTTCCTACTTTTTTGTATAACTCAAATTACATTGAACAGATAAAGCTCCATGCATTACAAATAATTATGATTGGGTCTCACTAGTCATAACCATTAATGTTAAGTTGTCTATCTCGCCTTCATTCTTGCTGGCTGGGATCGGAGCCGATCCTCGGCTCCAACTCGGCCATCTTCAATAGCTCAAGAGCTGTTTACTGGCTCGAGGCTACCCCTTATCCCATAATGCATAGCGATAGCTACCCAGATCTCGTTTGCCGCTTCAGCTGCGAGGGTGTCATTTTTCTGGCTCAGGCTTGTATACTTAGCTTTTTGTGTAAACTTTCTTTCTAAATTTAAAATTTTTTCTAGTATTTTTTTCTATTTAGAATAGTTATACTTGTTGCTGTTATTTTTTTCTTGTATCTCGCCCTTGTGTTAGAACTCGTTTAAGTTAGAGAGTTCTCCCCACCCCTCCCCCAGCCCTAGGTTAGCCATTTAACTTAGAGGCTCTCCTTTTTCTCTTTTTTCTCTTATTGTTATAAAAAAAATATATTGTAGTAAGCATAGTACTGGTGTGTTTGTCTAGGTTAGTACTGTGTTTTTGTCAGTAGTTAGTTCTTAGTCCTCCTTTTTCTTAGTACAGCATGTCTAAGGAAGCTAAGGTTTCTGGTTTTAAGAAGTGTGACTCATGCTGTCAGAAAATGTCTCTGACAGATGGGCACACTAGTTGCGTCTACTGTTTAGGTGCTGTTCACCTGCAGGACTCTTGTTCTATTTGCCATGCTTTTAGTCCAAGAGTCCTGCAGGAGCGTAAGAACAAACTAATTCTTAGGGGTCTGTTAAAACCCCAGGATTCACCTGCAAAGAGTTCACAGCCAGTGAAATCCCCAAAGTCCACTATGCCGTCGGCTCCATCCTCGGAGCTGACTCCTGTGCTGGATTTACCTTCTAAGTCGATTCCGGCTGGCACCGTCAAGACAACCTCCCCATCGGCTCCATCGGATGTTTCGGAGCTGTCATGGAGTCATAAGAGGGTGAGGTCCCCTTCCTTAGAGTCGGTGCATTTGGCTTCTCGGTCTCCATTGCTTCAAAGTGAGCATAACCACCGGTCCTCTCACTCCTCTTGGTCCTCTAGGCTGTCGGTTCACGATGTGGAGAGAGTAGTCAGTAGGTTGTTAAAGTCACAGGCACTAGCTAAATTATTGTCCAGCCCTCCTCAACAGGTATCGGCTCTGTCCACTTCCCTTGATATTCCTCCTCCAACTCCAATGAGTTCAGAGCCAGAGTTTGTTGGGGTTCGGGTAGTGGAACCTTCGGCTCCGATCACTATATCCTCTTTGGTTCCGACCTCGGCTCCGATTACCTAGATACTTCCTTCGATCGAGGAATCTGATCGCCAGAGCTTCCTCGTCGGCTCCGAGGGGGGGAGTGGCATCGAACCCTTGTCCGACCCCATTCTCCCTCTCGGAGCTTCGGCGCAGGTGAGCTCGACTCCAACATTGGCCTCGGAGCCATCTCCTCAATGCGGAGAAAGATTCCTGTTTCTTCAGAGCCGGAGCTTTCTCTTTCTCGAGATGGGGGTGCCTTTGAGGTCATGCGGAGCGTGCTGTCCCGAGTCAGCTCCACTACTGGCTCCACTGACTCCATTCCTTATAGTGTCTGTGCCAACCTCTGCTCCTCTTCCAGACCCCAAACATAGGAAACTGATGGTCCAGGACACCCCATTGGGTGTTTCCTCTTCTTCTGAGGCCTCTTCTGATCTCTCAGAGGAGCCCCCTCGGAAGAAGAAGTGCAAGAGGAAGCACATTGACTCCCCGGAGTCTGTCACTTCTGATACGGACTTAGATGATTTGGAAGGGTCCCCAAGATCCCCCTCTGAAGATGTTTCATTCATGGACATCCTTGAAATGATTAGGCAGAGGGGGAACTGGACTCCCCTAGCACCTACCGAAGATGAGTCCGTATTCTTGGAAGCTTTCGGTTTCCGACCTTCCACCTCCTGGGTTTTTCCGCCTTTCGATCCACTCATTTCTGTAGTGGCTTGAAAGGCTTGATCAGCACTGGACACAGCAGAACCAACTCCAAGGAGACCAAATAAGTTCATTACAGCCCCCCAGGATAAGCAGTTTCTTTCTAAGGGTGTGCCCGTTGATGCCATGGTGGTAGCAGCCGCCACCAAAAAAGAGATGGCAGAGACCTCTTAATCAGTTCATCCTCCTAACAAGGAGTCTAGGATGATGGACAGATACGGAAAGTGAATGTTTGCTTCAGTGACCTTCTCCCTGAGGTCATGAACTACTTATGTCACTTTACTCCTCTTCAGAGGGATCTCCTAAAAGAACTAGGAGATACCCTTCAAGATCCTACAGCTGAGGGAGTTCAAACCAAAGTAACTTCCCAGCTAGCGACTCTTAATTCCGTAGTCAACTCCTCCATGAGGCTCATTTCCTATGCTGTCGATGGAGCGAGTAGAGACGCGGGCACTGCTGTGACCCTCAGGAGGCATGCTTGGATGAGGCTGTGTAATTTTGCGGAACCCTTTCAAGCATCCTTCACCAACACCCTCTTTGATGGCTCCTGTCTCTTTGGGCCACAGGTGAAAGACACTTTGACTAGGTGTGAGCAAGAAGGCAAGGCCTTCTCTGCAGTGGGAGTCCATTTTTCCACTCCCTCAAGACCCTTCCCCAAGGGTCAGAGGAGTGGGAAAATATGGTTCCCCAAATCTCAGGGAGCCTTGCCTGACACATGTAGTGATTTTTCCTCCAGAGGCAGAGGGGGAAATAACAATAATAGATGCCATCCTCATGGCAGAGGGGGTCCGCAGAACCAGGGCAGCAGGGAATCCTTCTCTGACAACCCCTTCCAACATCCCTGATGGGTTGCCCAGCTGCTCGCCTCTGGAGGCAGTCGGGGGAAAACTTTCACTGTACCCAAGAGCCTGGCAAAAAAAGACAGATGGGTACTATCCATTATATCCGGAGGTTACAGAATCCCCTTTCTTCAAAGCCCCCTACAATCAAAAAAGGCCCTTCCAGATGTCCCACCCAATCTGAGGGAGCAAGCAGTTATAGAAGTTTCAAAACTGCTAAGAAAAAGAGCCATCTAAGAGGTGCCCGCAGACCAGCTCGGATCCGGAATTTTCTCAAGGTTCTTTTTGGTACCAAAAAAGACAGGGGAATGGAGACCCATTCTGGATCTTAGCAGATTAAACAGATCTGTATGAAGAACAAAGTTTTGGATGGTCACGCTACAGTCCATTCTACCCTTTCTGGGTCAGGACAATTGGATGTGCTCAGTAGATCTTCAGGATGCGTACTACCATATCAAGATGGACAGACATTCCAGGAGATTTCACTATGGCAGTGGTCACGGCTCACCTGAGACGTCAAGGATTCCAGGTGTTTCCATATCTAGACGACTGGCTTCTCACTGCTGCCACCAGGCATCAACTCCTACAAGCATGGGATTACACAATCACTTTTTGCACCTAGCTAGGTAGTACCATAAATTTAAAAAAATCTGCCTTGTTGCCCTCTCAGTCTATCACTTACATAGGAGCAGAATTAAACACAAAGGAAATGTCCGCAAGGTTACCACTGGAAAGAGTGTCCACTATTCGTCAACAAGTGCAAGTTCTAATGCAGAGCAAGAAGATACAAGTCAAATATGTTCTTCAAACTCTAGGCTCCATGACAGCTGCCATCCTCCTTCTTCCATTGGCGTTCTTCCATATGAGGATTCTTCAGTGGCTTCTTTTCACACATGATCATGATTACAGAAGCATGCAAAAGGCACCTTTCCTGGTGGATGATCTCCCCATTAGTGACTCAGGGCAGACCCTTCATTCAGCCCCCTCAGGTAGCCACAGTGACCACAGACGCCTCCCTGATAGGATGGGGGGCATTATCTGGGCAGGACAGCCCAAGGCACTTGGCAACCTCACGAGTACCATCTGCACATAAATGTCCTAGAGATGAGAACCATGCTCCTAACACTGCAAGCCTTTCAAGACTCTCTTCCTTCTGGGACCATTGCAATCCAAACAGACAATATGTCAGTAGTGTGGTACATCAGCAAACAGGGCGGGACCAAATCTTACCCCTTGTGTTGAGAAGCACTCAGACTGTGGCAGTGGGCAATTTCCTCCCAACGTTTTCTAATTGTGACGCACATCCCTGGGAGATCCAACGTCATAGTGGGCAGGCTCAGCAGAGCTATCCTCATGCCTCATAAGTGGTCTCTGAATCAGGAAGTTGCGGACCTGATCTTCTGCAAATGGGGACAGCCTTGCTGCAATCTTTTTGCCACCCCATTCAACAGCAAATGCAGAAACTACTTCCTGCTTCCAGGTCACCTATCCAGGGACGCTCTAGTCCATGATTGGCCTCAGGGACTCCTTTATGCATTTCCTCCATTTCCCCTTATACCAAGACTCATACAGAAAGCAAAGTCGTTGGGTTGCAAAATGATCCTCATTGCCCCCTACTGGCCTCGACAGATTTGGTTTCCGTTCCTACACCTCTATCTTCTCCATCAGCCCTGGACTCTGGACCCGATTCCAGATCTACTGGTTCATCAGTCAGGCAAGTTGCATCAGTCCCTTCAGACTCTCCAACTCACAGCTTGGTTGCTCCACTTCCAACCCTAGCCAGGCTCTGTAGCATTTCCCCAATTATCATTTCCTCACATAAGTCCACCACCAGGACTATTTATGCTAGCAAATGGAAACATTTTTCTTATTGGGCTGAGTCTAGGAATGTGGATCCATTTTCAGCCCCAGTCCATGAGATCCTAGAGTTCCTAGCACAACTGTTTCACTCTGGAGCTGCTTCCGCTACCATTATGGTGCAATTAGCAGCCATTTCTAATTTTCATATCGAGTTACAGAATTCAAGCATCATGTCTCACAAGCTCTGTAAAGCCTTTTTGAGAGGGACATCTCTTCTTAGACCTCCAGTGAGAGACCCCCCCCCTTCCTCCCTGGGACCTTAATCTAGTCCTAATGTCCTTAGTTATGCCTCCTTTTGAACCAGCGGCATCATGCTCCATCAGATTTATCTCTTGGAAAACACTCTTTCTGGTTGCTATTACTTCAGCCAGATGAGTCTCAGAACTACAGGCACTATGTGTCCATCCCCCTTATCTGGTTTTTCATAGGGATAGAGTTTCTCTGAGGACAAATTCTTTGTTTCTTCCCAAAGTCTGCTCTGAACATAATTTAAATCAATCTATAGAGCTCCCCATTTTCTTCCCCAATCATAGCAACAAGGCAGAGTACAAACTTCACCAATTGGACTTGCACAGGCAATTGCATTTTTACCTTCATAGAACTAAAGAAATAAGAAAATCAGACCAATTGTTTCTGTCTTATGCCTTAAACAAACAAGGTCTCCCATTTTCCAAGGTTACTTTATCTAGATGTCTATCCCATACTATTTCATTTGTTTATCAGTTACGGGATAAGGAATTACCATCTAAACCGAGAGGTCATTCTACTAGGGCATTAGCCACCTCTGTAGCTTTCCAGTCTAGGTTGCCCATGGATTCCATATGTGCAGCTGCTACGTGGGCAAATCCTCATACTTTTATTTCTCATTACAAGGGGGATATGGTCTCCCGGAGCAGAGCTGATTTTGGTTCCTCTGTTCTGAAGAGTCTGTTCCACTGAGCCACCCAGGATATTAGGTGCTAGGGACGCTGTCCCAACCAGCAAGAATGAAGGCGAGATAGACAACATAACATAAAGAAGTTATGTACTTACCATAAGGTTCCATGTTAGTTGTCTTCATCTCTCCTTCTTTCCTGCGTCCTGCCCTCCGTCCTCCTCTCCTAGTGGATCGAGAGGAGTCCCTTTTCACTGGCTGAGTATTCTTTGTTTCCCTCTATTGATTTAGAGGATATGGGAGGTATAAGTCAACCAGTTCTTTTAACTGGTTTATTCTCTTGTTATGTCTGGAGTTAGCTATTTCAAACAGATCTGGGTAGCTATCGCTAGGCATTATGGGATAAGGGGCAGCCTCGAGCCAGTAAACAGCTTTCGAGCTATTGAAGATGGCCGAGTTGGAGCCGAGGATCGGCTCCGATCCCAACCAGCAAGAAAGAAGCCGAGATAAAGACAACTAACATGGAACGTTATGGTAGGTACATAACTTATTTTTATGTGTTCTTGAAAGAGATAAGATCCACCCTAAGCTTTGCTTTCAAGGTAAATTTCTTGGTACCCATATCTCAAACACATAATTTTATAAGTTGGCTGTGACTGAAGACCCAGTCTTAAGCTTCTGTTTTGTATATAAAATCAGTTAGCAACAGTTTATCTCTAACTGCTGTGTTGACTAACAGGATAGAAAGTATTGAGAGAAAGAGAAAACATCAGCATCCAGGATTTAGCAGGGAAGCAAGTCAGCACACAGTACTCTGGCATTTATTTTTATTTGTTAATATAACTTTGATGCCAGAAAAAGACAGTAATCTAATTTAGTCTGCCCATTAAGCATTTAACATTCTACATTCTTTCTACTCCTGCCTCCCTGTCATCCTGTCTCTGCCTGTCTCCTGCCCTCTGTAATGCCTACATGGATTTTATGTCCAGCACCAACTCATCTAGTCTGTTCCATGATCCATTCTATAATCCCCTCCCCTCAATGGACAGCAACTTCCAGAGACTGGCAAGTACTTATCCAAACTTGTGATACAGCTGTCAACCTGTTCGATCAAGAATCCGGGACAAAGCCAAAAAATAATGGGGGACAAAGACTCAAAATCAAAGAAACATTTTAAATATTGCTGTTATACAGTGGTGTGGCCAGAAAATTATGTTTTATACTCAGACCTGCTGTTGCTGCCCCAACCTTTCACCTAACATCTAAACAATATACTCATCTCAAAAGGTGCTGCCTTTATAGATATAGGATGGTGACACATTATTTTCAATTTTTGCCTCTTTTAAGCATAAAATGTTTGTTTTTAGAGGGACATTCCTATCACATTAAGTATTCTTTCTACAGTTGTATGTCATAAACAGTAGTTCAGACAGTTCTAAACATTCTATGATATTGGAGTAATAAAGATTTCAAGCGATGATCAAAAATGTACGTATTTGAGTACATTGAGTTGGCTAACTGCAGCCTTGCTCTCATATACATATTCCTTGCTCAGTTATTTGGGTAACAGAGGGAGTTCTTTAGGAGAATAGCTACTCCAGAAGTTAACTTAGATAGATCTGCCATCGGACTGAATTTTATACATTTTATTTGCACAGATAATCTCTCATTATATGGAAGGTTGCAACATATAAATACAGGTAGATGGCAGCAGCTTTGCTCAGGGACCCCTGCTTGCAACCACTGCCCTGTAATGAGGGTTTTCTCTATTTTTATGTGGCTAAGGAATTCCAAAGAATTTAGGCAAGCGGGTATTTATACACGTTTATTAATATTGTGATGTGTTTTTAACACACAAATCTGATGAAGTATTTATTTGATACAAAAGCGATCTTTGTAAAAAGTGTTTCAGTTTATAAGTTACTGATATTTATTCTGATAGATGTCTAGTGGTAGATCTTTTTGTTAGTTAATTAGTCATTTTGTTAGTGAGTTGGCTTCTTAATTAATAAAGTTTGGGTTAGTAGGTTAGCCTTAATAAGCTGTTCTTATATTATATATTTTAATTTGTCTCTAGCTTTTCAGTTTCAGGAACTGAAATTTCCTCAGTACTTAGTTGTGCAAAGAGCATCTAGTCTGTCCCTTGAGGAGCACCTCTCCACAGGTGTAATCTTAGATGGTCTTGATTATAGTCTATACTCTTTTGCACACAAGCTAGCCAGTTGTAAACCCCTCTTGATCATCTGCTTATCGATGACTGTGGTGGTGGTGGTGCTGCGGTAGCGTTGTCGCCTCATAGTAAGACGTTGTCCTGTTCAATTCTCAGCTAGAGCGTCTTCTGTGTGGAGACATGCGTGAATGGGCGTACCTTCATTGAAGGTTGTGGCATCAGGGCCGGCAACTTGGCATGTAAAAATCTACAGCCAATCATTAGCGGACCGGAGTTCCGCTGTGGCGACCTCTAACCGGGAAAAGCTGAAAGACACAACAACATCATCCGCTTATCGATCATGTAATAAGGATCTGCAACAAAAGATATGCACTTTTCTACTATTTCTCTGCAGCCAGCTTGGTGGATATGGGCATCCTTAGGCAATCTAGAAGTTATCTCATGCTTGGTGACAACTACCTAATTCTTAAACAAATTGATATAGTATAATACCAAACAGGTTGTTAAACACACACACACACTCATGCTACACCCACTACATATAGTATGGAACAGACACATACACCCACATATGGGTCTCTTAAAAGTAATCTTTCTAAACCTCAAAGGTATCCCAGATATTGCACTTACAATAGACATCCTCAACATCCTCAAAAGCACTCTACCAAACAAAACCCAAAACAAAGCATACAGCCACATCTCAGGGTTTCTCATCTTCTAACATGCACAACCCAATATTTTGGTCATAGGAGACTCCATTGTGAAACACACAGATGTTGCACTTAACAGGCTGAATAAGGAGTCTGTCATGGTTAGTTGCCTATCATGGAGCAGGCTATGCCAGATTATGTGCAGAGTCAAGTCACTGAATCTCAAGTACCAGTATGACTTAATTATAGTCCATGTGGGTGTACATAACCTGAGATATACTTCCCTAAGCTACATGATGAGGGGCATGATGGAGTTCTCAGACTATGTGTCCCAGGCCATTATGAGCCTGGCATTGAACAGCATTCTACCTTCACAATATGAACAAAAGATAATTAACTTTAATAGTTGGCTTAGATTTTGGTGTCATTTCAAGGAGGCACAACATTGTCAGTCTGGGAAGATATTGTTGACAGATCATGCTGCTTTGCCAGGGATAGTCTGCACCTGCCCTCTCTAGACTTTTGAATATTGGCTAAAACTTTGTCCACCCCATGGAGCCTTTTTTCAGGTACTGTCAACCTAATAAACCTCCCAACATAGAACAAACAACCCAGGAAAATCTATATGTGTTCCTGCTCAATGTCATGAGTCTAAACAAGAAACAGCACTCTCTGCAAACTCTCCTCACCCTGGTGAATGTAGACATCTGTGCAGTTATAGAGACATAGTTTAAAACAGCAGACAACCAGCCCCAGTAGTTCATGGCTATAACGCCTTCCACACATTTAAACTTGCACAAGAAGGGACAAAAGTTGGTAGTGTCTCAGTTTACATCAAAATCAAACACAATCCAAGACTGGTCAAACAGTATGATGTGTCCAAGCTTCTTCATGTCCAGATTACCGTACGCAAAGCCCATACCATACCCCCCCTATGACCTAGGAATCCCATAGGTTTTACTTTGTTGACACTCCCCATTCAACCCAACACCATATTTATGGGTGAGTTTAACTATCCCAGTATAAACTGGGAATCATACATGACCCCAAAATGCAGGCCCAGAGAGTCCTTGACTTTGGCAGTACAAGCACCCTTGACCAGATAGCCAATACACCCACCTTGACCTGGTCCTCACAAACATGGAATAACTTTGCACCCCCCCCCCCCCCAGTGTAATGTCCTTACTGGTCAGTTCGTCCATAAAGCTGTCTCCTTTGAAATAAAAATAAAATCCTGGACCCAGCTAACCCTGGTACATCTAGGAATTATTCTGAGGCAAACGTCCTAATATGAAATGAAATTCCATGTCCCCAAACCCTGAGAATACTGCTGCCTATGCAGAATTGTTCACAAAATCCCTGTACAGTCATGTTAATAGCCACATACAGACAGCTGTACCTACCTGAAAAAAGTACATGATAAACTCAAAAAACAAGCTACAGTGGTAAAATCCTAGCAGCAATAGGCTGTATAACAAAAGGAAGAAAATCATGGCAAAATTTAGGAAGAGAAATGTGCAGCAAGTTAAAAACAGGCAACTCAGAGGGCTAATGAAGTGTAACACAGCCAAGTTTGAGATAAAAATAGACTCCCAGGCCAAGGACAATCACAAAGCTTTTTTCAGCTATCTATATAACCTTAAAGGCAGTACACAGAAAGGTACCAAGCTAGCTGTAAATGGAGCCACCTATAATGAGCCATAAGATGTATCAAATCTACTGACTGACCAATTTAACTCCAATTTTAACCCTCTCTCCCCTGACACACTCCTGAGGAAATACCCTCAACCATAACGCCCCCAACTATCACTAAGGAACAGGCCCTCAGTGCACTCTTCAAGGCCAAGAGCACTGCATTGATGGGCTCCAATAATATTCCAGGATGCCTCCTTAATAACATGTTTAAAGGTCAGTTCTCTGTGCTTTATCCTTATTAACCTGGTGAACTTGGGCATTCTGAGGCAATGTAGCAACTGCCTCATGTAGACAGACAACCCTTTCCTCTTACCTCCCAACACTCAGACTTGTGAGAGATGCACTTATATATCCAAACTGGAGGACATGCACTCTCCAGCCAAGGCCGGAATAGCTGGTCAAGAGGAGAAGGTCAACACCTACACCACACCACATGGAACACACAGCCCTCCAGAACACCCACCATCACAGCTCTCACATAAAAACACAAACCACACACCCACCTTCATGGAAGCTCTCAATAGAAATCTACCCAAACAGCAGAGATCTCCAAATCAGAAATGTAATCGACCACCACAACACAGCACAAATCACAAGACACATAACTCACCTACACAGTGTGCCCCTCAACCTAAGCCCCTAAGGCGAAACAGCTTGCCCAATACACTAATCATAGGTGACTCAATAGTGAGGCACACTGATGTCCCACTCACTAAGGTGAATAAGGAGAAAGTAACAGGTAGCTGTCTGTTGGGTGCCAGGATCCGACAAATAACACACACACTCAGGTCACTCCACAACAAGTACAAGTATGACTCTGTCATTGTCCATGTGGGTGTGAATGACCTGAGACATACCTCCCTGGACTACATGAAAAGAGACATGGAGGAGCTCTCAGAGTATGTGACCCAGGCAGGTATGACCTAGCCCTGAGCAGCATCCTACCATCACCCAGAATGATACTGCAGTACAAGCAGAAAATAAGTGACTTCAACAATTGGCTAAGTTTCTGGTATCATTCTAAGGGGATCCATTATCTGTCTGGGATGACATGATTGTTAGACCTCGATGCTTTGCCAGAGATCGCCTGCATCTGTCACCCCTAGGTTTCCGGATACTGGCTAAGGCTCTTGCCACCCCTATAGTGCCTTTTTTAGGTGGTGTTCCAAAGACCAAATTACACCATACCAGCTATAAATAAATGCAATCTGAGGGTCATGCTGCTCAATGTTAGAAGTCTAAATCTCAAGCTGCACTCACTCGAAGAACTCCTCAAAATGGAGAACATCGTCATTTGTGCTATAAAGGAGACCTGGTTTAAAGCAGCAGAAAGCACCCCTGTGCTACTAGGCTATAACTCATTCCACACCTTTCTGCCCAAGAAAATGGACCATAGCTCCAAAGGCAGTGGCATCTCCATATTCATAAAGATATGCACAGCTCCAGAGTAGTAGCCCAGCATAATGCATTGGAGATACTTCAGGTACAACTAACAGTGGGTAAGACGGCGATTCAGGTCATAGCCTACTATAGATCCCCAACCATGTCCCAAGACTCTCATTCCACGTTCCTAAGCACCCTGGAAACTATTAGGGCCCAAGCCAATACTCCCATACTGGGTGACTTCAACTACCCCTCCATCAACTGGGAAAAACTACTCGTGCACCAATACACTTGCCCAGTGCTTCCTGGACTTCATTCAGGATCCTTGACCTGGTTATTACTAACATGGGCAACCATTGCTCATCACCAATAGTCAATTTCTTCTTGTTAGATCTCACCACAATCTAATTACCATGGAAATCCACATCTCACCCACACCACCAGCAAAGGTAACCACCATGAAAAACTTTTTCAAAACTGACTTTGGGCTCCTAAAAACAGAGGTGGCTAACTTCATGGTACCCATGCAAATGGAAAATATGTACATGACCGCCGAATCATACAGCAGTGCACTGTACGAACACGTACATAAATGCATGGAACTAGCCATACCCAAAAGAACCAAGACACTCTCCTCCAAAAAAAGGAAGCCAATCTGGTGGTCCCCTGCCATTAACAAACTCTAAACCAGAAGGAAGAATCTGTTGCAGAAAAAGGTGAAGTCCTAAGACTGGAAAAACTCCCTTATTAGCCTCAACAAAAAGTTGAGATCTCTCATCAAAACCTCTAAAGCTAGCTATGAAGGTGGAATTGCAGCAGACACTAAAAACAACCACAAAGCCTTCAACAGTAATGTCAAGAATCTCCATGGCAATACCCAGATTTGCTCTGAGTTACTGCACGGTGGTACCTCCTATACTGAGCCAACAGATATTGCCAACATACTGGCCGACAGATTCATTGCCAGCTTTAGCCCACCCCCCAAAGGACCAATCACAATACCTGAAGAATGCCAGGCACCCAGCATTACTACAGCACAGGTTAAAGCTGAAAGCTACTACATGACAGAGCAAAATCCCTAAAAGGGAAGGCATCTCTGATCAATACTAGCAAAAAACTACGATCACTCATAAAATCATCCAAGGCCAACTTTGAGAGAAAAATCACTAATGACACAAAAGACAATCATAAGGCCTTCTTTAGCTATGTTAGAAACCTGGGTGGAAACTCCCAGATATGCTCAGAATTAGTCCAAAATGATAAAAAAATCACTGAACCCACAGACATTGCCAACATACTGGCAGACAGGTTCAGTGCAAATTTCTCCCCTCCCTTCCCCCCAAAAGGAGAAATATCTATCCCACCAGAGTCTAGCCTCCCAAACATCTCAGATGCCCAGGTGAGAGCTGCTCTCTAAAGCAAAAACACAGCATCAATGGGACCGGACGGTGTCCCCGGCTGTGTGCTACACGAACTCAATGAGGAACTAAACCCACACATAAGGCTGCTGTTTAATCTTAGCCTTACTACAGGATACATACCCAAAGAATGGCGTATGGCAACTGTGGTCCCACTCCACAAAGGCGGTGCTTCTACGGACCCTGGAAATTACTGCCCCATAAGCTTGACGAGCCTTGTCTGCAAAGCTATGGAGAGGATCATAATGGAACTCATAAATAAAGACATCGGGGACCTACAGACACTGGATCCTACCCAATTTGGCTTTGTCAAGGGCAGATCCTGCCTCTTGAACTTGGTCGACTTTTTCGAAACAGTCACTAAGGCCATTGATGAGGGTAAGGCAGTTCACACAGCCTACCTTGACCTAGCAAAAGCGTTCGACACAATACCCCACTCGGGCATCATAGAAAAGCTCACCAGCTTAGATGTAAACCCATATGTCACAAGATGGGTTGCAAACTGGCTCAAGGACAGAACACACAGGGTTAGAGTTGCTGGTGCCATGTTAGACTCTAAGCCGGTCATGAGCGGTGTCCCACAGGGCTCAGTCCTGGGCCCCCTCTTGTTCGGCATTTATTTTTCTGAAGTGCAGGCAAACATAGGGGGATTGTGGCTGACAAAATTTGCAGATGACTGCAAACTGGGCACCATAATTGACACTCCATCAGACACAGACATCCTCCAGAGAGGTCTCATACAAATGGATAACTGGTGCCAGAGCCATGGCCTTAAGCTAAATGCCAAAAAATGTATAGTCATACCCTTTGGGAAAAACAAGGTAACCCCTAATTACCACATAGGTGGTAATCCATTAAACACGGAAGAAGTTATCAGGGACCTGGGGACCCAAGTTGACAGTAACCTCTCTTTTGACACTCACATTGCCAAAGTGGTTAGGAAGACCTTCTACATTGCCCACCTGATCATGAAGGGATTCACATCCAGATCAGGAGAGGTCATTGTACCCTGTACTCTTCACTTATCAGACCAATGATTGAGTACAACACCCCATTCGAATGTACCTTACCCGACACCTGCAGCAGTTGGAAAGACCCCAAAAGTTCCTCACCAAAAGGATAAAGGGGCTCAAACATATGTCATACAATGCCCGACTGAAGAAACTCCAGCTCTATTCAGTCGCATACCGCCTGCTCAGGGGTGATCTGGGCCTGACATACAAGGCCATGTCCAACCCGAATTAATGGACATGCTCCACCTCAAAAATCCAAATCCACCAGAGCCACGAGAGCAAGAGACTTAAACCTCAACACGGATATAAATAGGACGTGCTGGAGGGACAGATTCATCACCCAGAGACTCCCTACACTATGGAACAGAATCCCAGTCCATGTGAGGCAGAGCCCCTCACTGACTCTGTTCAAGAGAAATCTTGACTAGTGGATGGGAGATCGTAGGTTTACCCCGGGAATCATCTCTGTATCACTGCTGGACAGAGGCACAGCAAACTAATGGGTATAGTATTCTCATCCTAAGGGGTGGTGAAAGCCACACACACTCTGGCTAGGCTTATAAATGCCCTAGGGCAGATAGCCTAGTATGAACCTATGAACCTATGAACCTATTGTCCAAGGCCAAGAATACAACTTCCATGGGACCTGACAGTATCCCTGGCTGTGTTCTACATGAACTACAACGTGAACTGGCACCACACTTGTGTGCCCTGTTCAGTCACAGCCTCACCTCAGGCTTTATCCCTACAGAATGGCACACTGCTACAGTCATCCCTCTTCATAAAGGGGGAGCGACTACAGACCCTGGGAATTATTGCCCAATTAGCCTGATGGGTCTAATATGTAAGGCAATGGAGTGCATCATCATGGACCTAATTAACAAGGATATAGGGAATCTGCAAACACTGGATCCCACGCAGTTTGGTTTTGTGAAGGGTAGATCATGCCTGCTCAACCTGGTTGACTTGTTTGAGTCAGTTACCTGAGGTGTGGATGAGGGCAAGGCAGTTCATACAGCCTACCTCAATCTGGTCAAGACCTTTGATACCATTCCCCACTCATGAATTATCGATAGACTCACCAAACTAGGTATCAACCCCTATATCACTAGGTGGGTTGCAAATTGGCTCACAGATAGAACTCACAGTGTGAAAGTAGCAGACTCCAAGTCAAACTGCCAACCAGTCACAAGTTGAGTCCCACAGGGATCGGTCCTGGGTCCTCCCCTGTTTGGCATCTACTTCTCAGAAGTCCGGGCCAACACAGAGGGACTCTGGCTGACCAAGTTCACCAATGATTGCAAGCTGGGAGCCATTATTAACTCCACACTGCACACTGGCAATAAAACAAAAAAAATACAAAGACACCAACTGATAAAGTTTGAACTGTAAATGCTTTACTGGACCTTCCTGGTACTTTGGCTTATGCCTTCAAGGGAATAAATTACACACTCCATACACAGTAATTTATACCAATATCTTTACCAATTAACACATTTAACACATTTGATTAATCAATTATTCTGTTGATCATTCTGGGCTGAAAGAAAGAACATAGGGCTAGGAAACCATAAGTACCAGCCAAAGAAAATTCAATGAGAATCCCCTTCACTATCATTATGCAAGCTACTACATAAAACCAATATAACTAGAATGTCACAATACACTAAAATTCATTTCTTGATTCATACCCCTTGGATATAAGGTTCCATAATTAATAATAAATTTCATTTCTACTTGTAAAACCTTTTTCAAATATTCCCTTCCTGAACTACCCAGAGGTTTGGCCAAAACTGAACAAAAAAGCTAACATCAGAACCACCGTGAGCTGTCAAAAAATGTTGGGCAACTAGACTTTATAATCTATGATTTTCCTGTGGAAAATGCAGGGTATGTTGTAGAGTTAAAAACCTGAATGAGAGCAGGATTAATAACAAGAAATGCACAGTTTAGGGTCGTTTTAGCTGTAATTTGTGTGGGGTGGTGTATGCGATTGGTTGTGGGTGTACACCAGCGAAGTGGTGTTTTGGGCAGACAAAAAGTGAGGTTAAAAAGCATATCCTAGAACATCTTGAAGATATAAGAAATCATAGATTGGAAAGTCCAGTAGCCAAAGTATCAGGAAGCTCCAGTAAAGCATTCACAGACATTATTAACTCCCCAAGTGATGTAGGCTTCCTATAGAAAAGCCTCACTGAGACCAATGACTGGTGTCAAAACCATGGCCTTAAGCTTAATGCCAAAAAATGCGTTGTCATTCCCTTTGGGAAAAACTAATTACCACATTAATGGCAGCCCACCGAACACTGAAGGCATTATAAGAAATCTGAGGACACAGGTTGACAGCAACCTCTCCTTCAACCACCACATTGCCACTGTGGTCAGAAAGTCCTTCTATGTGGCACATCTCATTACCAGAGTTTTGCATCCAGGAAGAAAGAGATCATCATCTCTCTCTACTCTTCCCTCATCAGACCAGTCATCAAGTATAATGCCCCATTTGGCATGTACCTATGCCTTAAACACATGCCCTACATGGACAGAGTAAAAAAACTCCAGTTTTTCTCTATCTCATATCGTCTATTAAGAGGTGATCTCTGCTTGACTTACAAAGCCATGTCTGACTCAGCCCTGTTAGAAATGTTACACCTAAAGAAATCCCAATCCCTCCGCACCACATGCTCCAGGGACCTCAACCTCATTACCACAATCAACAGAACATGCTGGAGGGACAGGTTCATAACCCAGAGACTGCCCATGCTCTGTAATAGACTTCCCATACATGTCAAGCAGAGCACCTCACTGTCCCTTTTCAAGAGAAATCTTGATGAGTGGATGGGAAATAGAAAGTTCACCACGGGGATCACTCCAGTGGTTCTACTTGATAAAGACACAGGGAACTTACGGCGGCATGATCCAGGGCACTTCTATGGGCTAGGCTTGTAAAGGCTCCAGGGCCATTGGCATCATACACACCTATGAACCTATGAACCATTTGACCATAGCTTTCAGATGCGCTTCATGCCAAGTGAATGGAGGACTACAGCTTTCATCCCTTTGCACAAGGTTGAGCTATCTATGGACCTGGTAAATACAGACCCATATGTCTGACTTGTCTCATATGCAAAGCCATGGAAAGAATTATCATTGAAATAATAAACAATGACATAGGAAACCTTCAGACATTGAATCCAGTCCATTTTGATTTTGTCAGGAGTAGATCATGCTGACTCAACATGGTGGACTTCTTCGAGTTAGTCACCAAAACAATAGACAAGGGTAAAATGGTGCATACTGCCTACCTTGTCCTGGCCAAATTGCTCAACACAATATAACACTTGGGAATTGTTGGCTAATTCACAAAATTAGGTATAAATCCCCATGTCACCTGTTGGATAGCCTGCTGGCTTGCTGATCGGATCCAAGATGTTAGGATGGGGGAGTCTATCTCTAAAAAGAGGCCAGTCACTAGCAGGCTCCCTCAAGGCTCATTTCTGGGCCCCATTCCTTTTTAGCATGTACTTGTCTGAAGTCAGGGCCAATGTCATGGACCTTTGGCTGAGCAGGTTTGCAGATGATTGCAAATTGGGTGCAGTCATATAATCCCCCAAAGACACAAATACCCTTTTAAGAAGGCCTGACATAGGCAAATAACTGGTGCCAGAGCTACAGTCTAAGACTCATTGCTAAGAAATGTATAATAGTATCCTTTGGGAAAATGGCTACCCCTGGAATTTACTACATTGATAATACACCTCTAAGAGTTGACCGAGTGTTCAGGGGTTTGGAAACACATGTAGACAGTAATCTGGCCTTTTTAAGAAAGAGTATGGCATTTAGGTCCAAGAATGTCATTGTTCAACTGTACTAAGCCTTCATTAGACCAGTCATTGAGTACAACACCTCCTTCTATATGTTTCTGGCCAGGTACCTCATAAAAAGAGTACAATGAGTAAACAGCATACCTATGTGGACCACCTCAAAACCCTATCCCTGTACAGGGTACTACCCTCCAGTCTGCTGAGATGAGATCTATTCCTGGCTTACAAAATATCCTCTGATTCTACTGTGATGGTCCTGTTGCAAAACTACAATACAAATAACATTAGAATTACCTGCTTTAGTTACCCAAACCTGTCATGCAACAGAAATAGAACATGTTGGAGGGACATGTATGTGTCTCAGAGACTACACCTTTCCTGGAACAGTCATCTCATCCATATCAGACAGAGTTATTCCCTAACACGTTTCAAATGCAACTTGGGCCAGTGGACAGGGAATCGAAAATTTACCCCTAGTCTGGCACCTACATCTCTAGTAGATAGGGGTAGCCTGTAAATACTTGATCACTCCTGCCCAAGCAGACATATATCCCATAAAACAACCCTATGATATCAAAACTTGCCAGATACATTTTGGAAAGCATGGCTAGGCTTAAAAAGCCCCCACCCATGGGTTGTTGGCCTGGTAATCACCAAAGAACGTAGGAACCTATGATAAGCATGAGGGCATTAAGGCTAGAAGATGTAAAAGAGCTGCTTCCTGTACTCAAATTTGAGTCTGTCAGCTTCCATTTGCCTATTGTATGACTCTGAGCAAGTCATTAAATAGTCAGTGCTCCCAGGTCGTACCTGAAAAAGGGCACTCACCTGGTTAACAAAAAAAAATTACTGTGGATATCATTTAAAAAATTGCAGCTCTGTAACAGTGCATACACCCAACAACTCAATGTCAAATCAAAAATAAAAATAAGATTTAATGCAGCCTCATAATAAATGACATTACTAAAACTGCATCCTTTTACAGTAACAAATCATTACATTTTTGGCATATAACTATTACAGGAAAGAAAATACTGCAACATTTACTTTTCTTATTATAGTAATAGCACAGATCTGAAAAAAAGCCAGAAATGGTTCCTTACACTGGTTACTAATAGGGTATAATCAAAAGTGAATCAAAGCATTATTGAGAATGAGTGTGAAATTAATCTTTTTACCTGTTTAGTCAATAAGTGTCCTAAAAAAAAACCTCACCTGCTAATGACTCGCTCTCTAAAATCTACATGCATAATTCCTTACTAAAATATGTCCCATAACGGCAAATTAAGAAAAAGTAATTACTTCTCAAGAAAAAAAACATGACTAGAAGGTAGAAACAGTGTCTTATATGTCAAAAGTTATATTTAATTGCAGGGAAAAAATAGCTTTGTAATAGCCATGTGAGAAATAGGCTAAGCAGTCATGTGGGGATAGTGATGTTATCAAAACATAGCACATCATTTCCTCAGTAAATTAAAATAAACCTGGAAACAGACTGCATTTTGCATTAAGGGAAGTACATTTAAAAAACATTTACAATATTGCATTTATATTATCCTTTAAATCAGTTTTGTGTGTTGTATTTGCTCTTTATCTGAAGTTAAAGCTATTAATTTAAGGCATATTTATAGTCTGCAGTGATATTTGGTTTCTGTGCTAGGCCGAGGTGTTCTAACTGGGCCCTCATTTTATTGCATTTTTACAATCTCTATTTTGAATTTGGTAGCCCACCCACCCTATCCATGTCATTTCATATTTTTATACTTGGATGCTTTTGAGCTGGCTGCCCCTACTGTATATGTGGCATTGGAAGCTCCTCCCAGTCTCATTTTCTGTATGCCTGGGCCTAGAAGCTCTGCCCAGTCTTATCTCCTCTGCTCATCTTACTTGTTACTGATAGAAGAAACTGGGAAGGCCCTTCCTTAGACTGGTAGTGTACTTTGAAATTGCCTTAAAGTGTGTGTGTTCCTCATTGCTGGCTTGTCTGCCTTTGAATCACCATGTAATTACCCATAGATAGTTGTTCAGTACCTTTTCACTTGTGGCTAACTAAAGTCTGTTTTTATATTTAAGATAACTGTGACTGCAGTTCTAGTGGTAGAAGAAAGGTAGTCTGGTCTGCATGAGATGGGGTACACACAGGTAGGCTTAAGTGAGAATTACTTGTTGTAGCTAGTTATTTGATTTGTTTCTGATACCTTTTCACTACTGGCTTACTAAAGTGTGTTTTGCATTAAGAAAAATGGGATGACAATTTGAGTGGGTGTAGAAAGGTAGCCTAGTCTATCTGAGTTGGGAAACGCACAATGGGGCTTAAAGTGATAATTACTTGTAGCTAGTTGATACCTTTTCACTACTGGCATACCAAAGTGTGTTTTTACATTAAGAAGACTGGAACTGCTATTCTAGTGGCAATAGTAAAGTATCCTGGTCAGTCCAATTGGGAAACACAGAAGGATGCTTAAAGTGAGATTGTTTCATCAGCCAGAGGGTGTTTTACGTACTTAGTTGTTTGGTGTTAATATGCATTTGAGAGCCATTTTTGCTATGGTTTTACATTAAGAAGTTCCAGGATCATTCATCTTGGGGGAAAAAGTGTTTACCTGGTTTGTCTGAGTTGGGAAGCATTCCAGGGAGTTCAAAGTGTAGTTGCTTATTGGCCAGAGGGCACAGGAGTTAGTTTTTAGCTTTTTAATGTCTGCAATAAATTAGGTGCTTTTTTGCAGAACTGTTCAGTGTGCATTGGCGGTTAGCAGTACCCTGTGTAGTAGCAAACTTATAAAACTAGTACTTAGGACCTTAACCTTTAACACAGAAAGCCTTTTCTTAGACTAAGCTTAGGGCAGCTAGCTTTAATTATCACTTGTGACATAGGCAAATTTACATTCATATAAAAGTAATTAGACTATATTAACATAAGAAACATCATACTTCACATATATTGCTATATATCATGTAACCTAAGCAATATTACATAAACTATTCAATTCCTGCCTTTTTTAAACCAGAAACATATTTATTAAACCACCACTTACTACATAGGCAATCATAAATTTATATAAATGAAAGCAAACCACACCAACACAATCCTAGTTGCAAGCATATTGTATCACAAACCATACTGATACATTCCCAGTTGCAACATTATACATCACTTATAATCTACCCAATTTTTCTCACTCAAACATTACATAGCTCATTTAAGTCCTGCTGCTTTTTAAACCTCATTCTTCCCTTGTATATATTGTTCCCACAATTCACATTTTTCCTATGTAGTTTACGCCTACCCCTTTCTAAAGATCTCAATTCCAGTTGTTTTATCTCTGTTACTATATTCACTACTTCCAGTATAGTTGGTTTAGATTTTGAGTTCCATTTTCTAGTAACTTCTTTTTTGGCAGCCACCATTATTAGATACAGCAAGGTATCTTGAGACAATGTAGCAGTTGTTTCAGGTACTCAGATACCATTTTAATCCCCAATGAAACTAACATGGCATGAGAAAAATGCATGTACATAAGCTCCTTGGAAGCAAAAATCTCACAAATTGTCAAGAACACACACGCACTCTACATCCTTCACTCATACCACTCACCACACACATAGACCTTTTATGTTCAGGCACATAAACAAACTAAAATACCTCAAAGACCTCCTAAGTTGTCAAACAACAAAACCTATCCTCAGCAATTACTAAAGCACACACTAAAAGCAACACCTAACACCATACATAAACCTGCACCCAGTGATCATCCAAGGACAAAGCCAATAAAGCAAGCAAGCACTTTATCTAGTACTCTTGTCATAGGGGATTCTATTGTATGACAAACAGATACTCCTCTCACCAGGCTTGACAAGGAGAACATAAAAGTTAGTTGTCTATCTGGAGCAAGTATCCATAATCTCATGCATTCACTCAGGTAACTGCACCACAGGTACCAATATGATTCTATCTTAGTCCATGTGGGTATAAATGACCTCAGACATACCTCACTTGACTGTATAAAACAAACCATTATGGATCTTTCAGAATGTGTGTCACATCCATACATGTGCCTTGACTTGAGCAGCATTCTACCTTCACCAAGGATAATGCCACAGTATGAACAGAAAATGATTGATTTTAATAACTGGCTTTGTTTCTGTGGTCACTCCAGGTTTATCCAATATCTATCAGCATGAGTGGACATGGTTAAAAGACTACTTTGCTTTGCCAAGGATGGTCTGCAGGCTTTGGGATATTGGCTGAAACTGTTTCCATCCCCTAGGGCCTTTTTTAGCCAATGTCAAAATAACAAAACTACCAACATGGCACAAAACATTTCAAGGCAACCTTAAGGTGTTACTGCTTAGTGCTCAGAGCTTAAAGTCAAGAACACACATACTACATCCTTCACACTATCACAGCCACTATATTCCTTCATTGAGCAGAACCTGTGGTCACTGCATCTGATCTCAATATTGCAGGAGCTCTGCCATAAGGCCCTACACCTATAAATTTACTGAGAATTTTGTCATTGTTTAATGTAAGCATATTTATCATGACGAACCTTGCTAAATATTAACTTTAATCAGTTATATACATGTCTACTCTGTGATTGAAAGTCTCTGTGAAATAGTCCATGCACTCTAAAGACCTCTTACTAAGTTGGCAACTGTCCCCTTTAGTTTGACCAGTAGACGATACTGCATATGACAGTTATTTAGTTTCAGGAAATAACAGGCACCTGTTTTACTTGCATCACTTTGTTAATTGCTTTGTTCTGGCTATAGACTGATTGTTTTCGGTTATAAATTAACATGAGGGTGGGAAGCCTCCTCTGCTAAGCAACTCTAAACTCAGGTTTGCTTCCCTCCCCCTACTCTACAAGTCAATATCTACCAAACCCCTATAACTCTATTATTATACTTCCTACATACGCATTTCACTTGTGACTCTTATTCTAAAGCCCTCCCCCAAATGACCTTACTACTACTATGCCTACCTTTCTGTTTCTTGTTTACGTCTTCCTTATCTCTATTTAATTTTTAGCCCCATTCCCAACTATCTTTCTCCCATACTGCTTTGCACTATCTCCATTTATAATCACAATCCTCCCTAATACTACCTATCTATTCCACATTGTATCTTTTTCTTTTCCTAAATAACCCCTTATTTCTTCTTATTTTGACTACATCATTATACTCTAACCTTTAATACCCGTCTGTTCTTTACATTTCAGAGAAAGTACCAGGACAAACTACCGCTTTTCTTTATAGAAAATACTTCTCCTTACCTGTCTTGTTTCAGCTTTCAGAATCCACCATCACTGACTCTCCTACTGTCCTGCAAATTCTTGTTTCCTTCTTCATTGCTACTTCCCCACTACCTGACATCTATAATGTACAGATTCCTGTACTTAATTATGCTACTCTTCAGCTTATCCTGTATTCTTCTCCTCCTACTGTGCCATCTTTCATCCTAACATGACTCAATAATATATTGCAGCATCTCTCCAACCCTGTCCCAATCACCTATCCGTACTTCCTCTTTACATTCTCGACATATTGCACCAATCCTATTTAATATTGCCTCTCATCTTTATTCCAAATATAGGCTGATTAATTGAAGTTCAACTCAAACCAAAACAAAACTAAGTGCAAGAATCCTCTCCAAAAAAGTATGCATAATTCCCCAATATACTAAAATCCTTCTAGGAGGAGGTATCCACCCTAATCCTGACCCCACCTATCACAATGAACACAAAAATATAATTCTCTCCCACACACTTCTGTAACCCAATAACAGCCAGTCCCCAACCCTGGTGATCTGATTTTTGCTGCAATAAATGTTAAAAGTATAAGAAATAAAACTGTGAAACTACATCCACATAAGATTCACATTACATACCCAACATAAGCCTGATGTTCTCTCTGTATGAAGCTTGGCTTAAACCCAGCATAAACAACTCTGAAGTTATACCTTCTGGCTATAATATTATCCATGTTGACATTATAAATAGGAAAGGGGGTTGTATTGCTTTAATATTTCCCAATACCTACCACATTTCCCCTTACAGCAAACCAGCACTTCAGCAGAGCTTCTTATTGCTTTCCTCAAAATAAACAATCTAAACAAATATATAATCTGATGTTGCCAATTTTCATTCTGTCCTCAACCTATGGGTTCCAGTTCTGATCCTCAGAACGGACTCAGCTGCTACAGTAGCTCTTGGGGACCTAAAACTCTCGAGCTCATCCTTTACCCACAATGCACCTATCCTACTTACCTCAGATCTCATTTTCCGCTTTGCAAATTAAACATGATGCTCTTCCTCTTAAGCCAGATAAGTGATTTCTTCTAAGTCTTAAATTCTCTTCTTTATTAAAATCTCCTTACCTTTTCATACGTTTGTACTCATTGATACTATTGTTAGTATCCTCCTTTTTCTACACTTTCGTGTAGCTTTTAAATATATTTAATATTTCCCTTTAAATAAAAAAAAAAAAAGTTTTCCCCTTTTTTCATTGAGCCTTTTTAAGTGCGTGTGTGTGTAGTTGCTCAATGATGGATAAAGTAAAAGGCCAGGCGGGCTTTAAGCGCTGTGAGAAATATGTTCATAAAATTCCCTACTGTGACTCATATTCTCTATGTGTATATTGTTTGGGACTCCACCATCTTCAGAAGGACTGCTCCATTTGTCACTCCTTCAGTCATCATGCTCTCGTTGAGAGAAAGAATAAATTGATTCTGAAAGGACTCCTTCCCTTCTCTTTTGGGGAGGCCATATCTGTAACTTCCTTATCTAAAGATGGAAAAAAAGTTAAATCTGATGTATCTAGTCCTGCCTCATCTTCCTCCTCAAAGGAATCTGAGAAGGCTAAGAAGAGAAGTTCTTTGACTCTGACTTCTCCATCGGTTCTGAGTTTAAAGGAGGCAAGACTATCAGTTTCGTCCTCTCCTTCAGATCTGACATCGGAATTATCTAAGCCTTTGGCTCCAAAGGGAGTGTCAGAAACAAACAGTACTTCCACTCAGTCATCAAGTCTGACCATATCTTTGGTTCCGATTTGGCAAGAAAAACGACATGTTTCATGCTGACTTCTTCGGATCTCACACCTCAATCTTCAACTATAATTTTTATACCTAGGACTCATCATTTGCCTACAATTGACCCTTTCTCATACTGACTTCCTTCTCCCTTTTTGGAAAGACCCAGATCTCTGTCTGTCTTGCCCACCCATTCTTCCAAAAGTCTTACTGAAGACATTGTGGAGAGATTGGTGAGGAAAATACTCTGGGGACAAGATGTAACAGGGAGCACCTTGATTCCTACCCTCATGGGTCAAGGACTTTATTCTTCAATTACTCCTCCTTTAATTCCTCCTCTGACTTCACTGGAAGCTTCACAGCCCATGGTTCCTTGCTGTTCAGTACCAACTATGTCAGATCCAAAGACATCCTCACCTCTGGATCAAACAATTGCTCTGAGTTCTTCAGTTCATTCAGAACAGAAGACCTCTCCGAGCTGTATCTGTCCTGTCACTTCAGAGGGGCTGGAGTTGACTCCTATTTTTTTGGCACATCTCTGCACCTTGGGGCTTTGGCACAGATCAGCTTGGCTCCAGCTTCTGCCCCGAGAGGGATCTCCTCATGGCAGGGAGGTGCCACAACTCTGAGGACCACTCTCTCAGATCCGGGATCCTTTCCTTCTCTGGGTGGATTGGCTTTCAAAGCTATGGAGAGAGCCATGTCTGCTTCAGCCACTAGGTTGGTGTCTTCTCTCTCGGAACAGCCAACTCTGTCACACTTTCATTCAGAACCTGAAATTTGCCTCCACCGGGATAAAGACTACTAAAGCCTCAGGTTTCCCAGCAGGGTACTCCCTTCTTCTTCTGATACCTCCCCAGAACACCCTGTCACTCGTCTTGTGTAGTTAGTTAAGACAAAGAGGCTTGGGTGTTCGTTTATATACTTTATTACATACAAACACATCAGGGTTCATAGCAGCAACATAAAATATAAACTAACTAACTGACTGACTACTACACATACATACATGCTTACACCTTTGCAGCTTACTACAAAATGGCAGTTTTGCTTGCATGTGCTCAGTATTTATATACATATGCTAGCTCACTAGATAGCTTCTTAAAGGTACATACACACTCTGTTCTACATCCTCTCTCTTTACTGAGCTGTCTTGCAGTGATAATGACATTTGAATAGGCATGCAAGTTATACAGACAACGAATAAAACAACATTCATGTCCAAGTTGCCATGTATCTGACTGGAACATGGTCTGGAAATGCAACCTGATCTTGTAATGTAGCAGTTAGGACTGTGTTCAGCAACAGGGACAGTCATTGGTGAACAATCAGCTTTAGGACTCTTTGGGATATTGTCATGAACAGGGATATTTGCTGGAATGTCCTCTGGAAAAGGAATATTTGACAAGTTATTCTGAGAACTAGAGTCTTTATCACAGGCAAGATGTTGCAATACTGGCTCAGACACCAATGCTAAATGTTTCTGATTTTGTCTACATTCTATTCCTTGTGATTCCACGATGTACTATCTTGTCTCTGGACATAAGCATTTCACAACTCCAATCCAATCAAAACCTTTTGCTGTCTGCATCATCACTATCTCCCCTTCTTGTAATAGATTGAGTGGTTTGTTAGTCTTACCATAATAGAACTTCTGGGACAGATACTTTTTCAAGAGTTGAGCTTTCACTGCTTTGTTGCTCTTAGCATATCAAACCAACAAATTGCTACTGATTGGTAGTGTGGTTCTGGTTTGTCTCGACATAAGTCTCTGGGTAGGAGAACCAAGATGTTTATCACGAGGAATGTTTCTGAGACTCAGGAGGTTCAGAAAAACATCAGTATTATTTCAGTTTGACTTTTCTAACAAATGTTTTGCACGTGGAACTGCACATTTTTTCCAAACTATTTGTCTATGGGTACTCAGGACTACTTCCAACATGAATAAAGTCACACTCTTCAGCAAATCTGTTGAACTGCTGACTTGTAAACTGTGCACCATTGTAAGAAATAACTTTGTGCGGACTACCATGTACAGAAAAATATCTCCCCAACTTAGTAATGACAGTACTGGATGTGAGATTAGGAAGTAGGTCAATCTTGAACCAATTTGAATAGGAGTCTACTAACACCAAGTAATGTTGACCATTCCATTTGAAAATGTGTGTAGCTACTGTCAACCAGGGTAGTTCAGCAATCTGGTTTAGCTGAAGTGGTTCTTTCATTTGATGCGGTTTAGTAATATTACAAACAAAACAAGAGAAAGTACTCTGTCAATATCACTTGACATAGAAGCCAAAATACTAGTCCTGTCGCAATTCTTTTGGTAGAATCAGTTCCTGGGTGCCCACAATGCAAGATGTTAATATACTCTTGTTGCAAGCATTTTGGAACAATCACTTTTGGACCTTTCATGATGATACCATTGTCAGACAAAATCTCATCTTTGTAAAGAAAATGTGGTTGCACTTCTGGAGGTGAACAAGATTGCTTTGATGGCCATCCTTGACTGATAAAGTGGTTGAGCTTCTGAAGAATTGGATCTGAAGCTATATGAGTTCTAAGCTCATCAGGACGTGTGGAAGAAAACATTCTCACTTCCATGACTTCAAAATCAGGTTTCTCATTTTCATGCAATTCAGTGTTATTTCTGGGTGATCTGGATAAAGTATCAGCTGATGAAGTTTGCCTTTTGTGTAGACAAGATTAACGTTATACTTTTGCAATTTCAACATCATGCATTGCAATCTCACAGGAGCTGTATGCATAAGCTTTCTCAAAATAGTGACTAGAGGTTGGTGGTCAGTATTGATTTGAATAGGTTGGCCATAAATATAATCATGGAACTTCGAACATGCAAACACAATTGCCAAGAGTTCTTTCTCTGTCTGAGCATACTGCATCTCAGTTTGGGTTAGAGTTCTCAAAGTATCGGCTACTGGTCTACCCTCTTGAAGAATGACTACACCAAGACCAAATTTAGAAGCATCACAAGAAAGTGTTACTGTTTTGTGAACATCATAGTATCTTAAAGTAGGTGGACTGGCAATTCTCTATTTCAGGACATCAAATGCTCCTTGGTGTTGTTCTGACCAGGACCACATTACATCTTTGTGTGTCAGCTCTCTGAGCGGTGCTGAAAGTTGGCTTAAATCTGGCATGAACTTGCCAAGAAAACAGTGTAGGGCTTGGACATTGTCTGGTGCCGGGATCTCAAGAATTGCTGTTTGCTTGGAAAGATCTGGTCGTACGCCTGAAGCCTGAACTTGCACTTCTGAGGATTCAGCTTAAGATTCACTTCACAAGCATGTTATAGAACTTTCCTGAGGTTTTTATCATGTTTGACTTCACCATTGCCTCCTACAAGAATATCTTTTACTATAATAGCACATGGATATCTAGAAAAATGTGTTCCATTGCACACTGAAAGACTTCACTGGCAGAATTTATCTCAAATGGCATTCTCAAAAATCTTTACCTGCCGAAAGGGTTACCAAAGTGGTTAGCAATGGAGATTTTCAGTCAAGCAAAATTTGCCAAAATTAACTTTTTGCATCTAAGACAGAAAAAACAATGGAATTTGGCACAAAATCAGCAACTTCTTTGACTGTACGCATAGGATGATGAGGTAGTTTCAGTGCTTTGTTCAAGTCTTGTGGATCAGTACATATTCTAATATCATCTGAGCTTTTCTTATGAGCTACTACAATGGAGGATACCCATTCAGGTGGTTCTTCTACTGGACAAATCACTTCTTGCTGCACCATTATGTCTAGCTTGGCTTTGACTCTTCGCTGCATAGCTACTGGAACTATCCTTGCTGGTCTGATGACTGGGCTGACTTCAGGGTCTAACTTCATGGAGTACACAACTGGGAGTTTGCCTAGTTTGCCTTGGAAAATATCAGCATAGGTAGAAAAAATAGTCTGGATGAAATTGGAACTGTTGTCTTTCAAGCTTACATGGTGGACTTTTTTATTATATGAAAGCAGTCCCAATTTCAAACTGTCTCTGAGGCTTAATGATGACTGTACGTGCCTTTTGACTATGTAAAATTGCAAGTCATAGCTGTTCCCAGCAGAGTAACATGAAAGCACTACTGAGCCTTTGATTTGAATTTCTTCACCACCATAAGCAACAAGCTTCACAAACTTAGCTAAATCAAGCTTCTCACCAGCGTTTACTTTAGCCAATGTTTCTGCTGACATAACATTGCACTCTGAACCAGTATCAACTTTGAGTTTTATGGGTCTCCCATTAATCTGAACAGTACAAAATACGTCATTATTTGCCCACAAATCTACTGCATTGACTGTTTCACCAAGCACAGACATGCCATCAACATAAAAAGTAGGGTCACAGCTTTCTAATTGATCAAATTGTCTCTTGGAATGTTCTCTTTTAATAAAAGAATGGGCCTGTCTTGCTTTACAAAACCTTTGAAAATTATTCCACTTTTTACATCTGTGGCATTGCTGACCAAAAGATAAGCACATTTCTCTTTTGGGCTCATGCTTTCCACCACAATTATGACAGATGAGGAATAAAAAGGTACTTGTTCACATTTAGGGATCCAGTTTATCCTGGTTTTGAGCAAGAAGAAAGCCAAATTTTAGCTAGGAAGCCTTTGAGAGTGATTTTGAAAGATGGGAGGGAGGGTATAAACCTGATGGATACAGGTAAGGAGTTCCAAGCCTTAGCAACCTTGTACGAGTAAAGACAGTGCCCAGCAGATTTGTGAGATTTGTTTTTGGTCACTGGATTGCAATGACTAATGGGGAGCATAGCTATGTAGAATGTTTTTAGCACTGGACAGACAGATGGATGCTGGATAATTTTATAGGTTGTAAGAAATTGAGTATATGTTAGCTGATGAGGCAGTTCTAACCAATTTAGTCTTTTCAGTGTTATACAGTCGTGAGTTCTGAAAGGGGTATGTGCTGCAAATTTAGCAACCTTGTTAGAGAATTGTTCAAGTTTTAATTTTTGTGAAGCCTGGATATTAGTAAGGATGGGAGCACCATAAAGAAGACTGGGGATGAGATAAGTAGTGGCAAGTGTAGTTTTAGTTGCTTTGGTGAGAAAGTGTTTGGTTCTGTAAAGTATCCATAGTTTTTGACGAGTTTTTCTTATGCAATTTTGACTCTGCCGCTACAGTAGCTTGTGGGGACAAAAACTCTCACGCTCATCCCTTACCCACAATGCACCAATCCTAATTACTTCAGATCGAGTTTGCTGATAGTAATAAAGGTATGGGGAGTAGCCCAAGTTGCTGCTACACAGATCTCATCCATGGAATCTTTAGAGTGAAAAACAGCTGATGTTGCTACAGTCCTAGTTGAATGGTTCTCATGTTGTCCATTTTCATTCTTCCTTATAAGACATGCTTTGAGTTTGCTGACTCACCCTTGTGCTTCACTGTGAATGTCTGCTTTACAGAGCATGCCTTGGAATTTTCTAGAAAGGTTCTGGGTTTCACTGAAGTTGCCCCTCCCTTGGACCTGTATCTTTTAACCACGTGCTGCATACTGTCGACATTAGCATTGGAAAGTGCTGGAAGCATGCATTGCTCATTTGTAAGCATGTTTTTGTGCTTTTCTGTGAGCTCATGTATTTGACAAATCTCAATGGCCTAATTCAAAGTTAAATCACTGTTTCAAAGCAAAATCTTTCTCACTGCATCATCTTTAATACCATACACAAACCTGTCTTTTATCAACTCATCCCTTAATTCACCAAATCTGCACATTTTAGCCTTACTTCTCAAGTCAGTTATATATGCTGCAAAAGTTTCACTAGGCTTTTGATCTCTTGCGTAAAATAAGTGCCTTTTCATTGTAATATTCATTTGGGGGTTCCACATTTCTCTAAATTTATGTTTTAAGCACTCTGGGGCTTCCCTTGTTTCAGCCGGTACCACTGTATTGTAGTTTCCCCCCTCCCCTGCATACACAAGAGGTGCATATGCAAATTAACATTCTCTTTCAATGGCTTCCGAACCAGTTAAATTAAGCAGAATAAATGCCTTTGTATGTGCATGTTTGTCAGAAAATGCAGCCTGTATGAAAATATTGTACTCTTGCTCAAACGCTCTGCAATTTTCTGCAATATTGCTATCAAATACAAGTGGAGCAGGTCTGCAAAATCCTTCTGCCCTGCCAACAAATTATGCTTAAACACAATGCAAAATATGTCCCTTGTAATTATGTACGAACATGCACACACACCAGGTACTTGTAACAACATTCAAATGCACAATAAACTCTTTGAAATACTATACTTTGTGAAATATTCTTTGAAATGGCTGCATTTTTGTGAAATAACTGTACTGTAATACTGCACAAACTTGTGAAAAAATGCAGTCGTTTTCCTTGTTTTATACATTTTATGTGATTCAGATATCATTTCAAACACTTTCGTAACTATTTTGCATATTTTTATCAATATGTCACAGTTTAGGACATTGTTTAACTAGAAATTTGTTTTGAGCATTCTGAGTGCTTTGTTTTATATTCTTTGAGTAAAAAATCATTTAAGCGAGTTTTAGTACCTGGAATTTGTTTCTGACCTGTTTTACGAGTCGTTTGAGCAGTAGGGAAGATCCACTCCTGTATACTCCTGCAGCTTTAACTAAGTGTCTCATGATCCCATTCTGACACTATGTTGCTCATCTTGTGTAGCTTGTTAAGATGAAGAGGCTTGGGTGTTCATTTATATACTTTATTACATACAAACACATCACGATTCATAGCAGCAACATAAAATATAAATGAACTAACTACTACACATACATATCTGCTTACACCTCTGCAGCTCACTGCAAAATGGCAGTCTTGTTTGCACATGCTCAGTATTTATATGCACATGCTAGCTCACTGGAAAGCTTCTTAAAGGTACATATACACTCTGATGTACATACCCCAATGAGGAGGTGCCTAGGAAGAAGAAGACCCCAATGAGGAGGTGCCTAGGAAGAAGAAGTGCAAGAGGAAGCACTTGAATTCTTCAGAAGAATCTATCACAGAAGACATGGATTTCGATGAGGGCGAAGGATCCCCAGGGTCACCCCCTGATGATGTCTCATTTAGAGACATCATAGAAATCCTTAAGCAGAAAAGTGATTGGAAGTCCACCAATCTGTTGTCTGAGGAAACAGTGTACCTGCATGTTTTTTATACCCACCTTTCTACTTCCTTGGTCACTCTGCTCGCAGATGAGCTCATTGAGTTGATCTCTTGGTGGGCATGGAAGCCCCTGTTTCCATTGAGCCAATCCCCCAGAGACCTGTCAAAGTTATCACTGGCCCAAAGGATAAACCATTCTGGACAAAAGGTTTGCCTGTGGATGCCATGGTCTTGGTGGTAGCTACAAAGAAGGAACTAGAAGAGGAAAGTTCCTCTATCCATCCTCCCAACAAGGAGTCTCAGACAATGGATAGATTTGGGAAGCGGGTTTATGCATCAGTACCTTGCAATATGTTTTTTGAACTGCCTGGCACACTTCACCAGACTTCAGATGTATTTGATTAAAGAACTTTCAGATACCCTCTCAGGAGAGCAGTGCTTTTAGCATTGCAGGTCTTCCAAGATTGTCTCCTCTCGCGGGACAATCGCAATTCCAATGGACAACATGTCAGTGGCTTGGTACATCAACAAGCAAGGAGGAACCAGATCATACCCATTATGTTGAGAATCTCTCAGAGTGTGGCAATGGGCAATCTCATCCAACCATTTTCTCATAGCAATGCACATTCCAGGAAAGTGATAGCAGACAAATTGAGCAGGTACATACTTTTACCTCACAGATGGTCCCTCAATCAGAAAGTTTCAGAAAGGATATTCTGAAGCTGGAGGCAGTCATGCTGCGATCTATTTGCCTCTCCCCTAAACAACAAGTGCAGCAGCTTATTTGCCCTGATCCTCCAGGAGGGAGAGTTACCGATTGATGCTCTTCCTCACATTTGGCTTCATGGAAGCCTTTCCAGCAATTCCATTAATTCCCAAATTCCTACAGAAAGCATGCAGATTGAAGAGCAAAGTTATCCTCATTGCACCTTATTGGCCTTGACATATTTGGTTCCACTTTCTTGGGCCTTACCTGATTCAACAACCTTGTATTCTGGATCCAGTGCCAGATCTCCTTTCTCACCCAACAGGCATGACACATCCAGACATTCCAAATCTCAAGCTGATAGCTTGGTTTCTCCAATTCCATTAGTAGCCAAGCAACCTATGTTCTCTTCCCCTTTCCACCACATATTGCTGCCTTCTCATAAGCTTTCTACGCAAAAGATTTATTCTAGTAAATGGAAGAGATTTGCATACTGGGCACTCCAGAATGACATTAAACCTTTTTTGGTTCCCGTTCATGACATTCTCCATTTTTTAACTATGCTTTTCAATGAAGGAGCTTTGGCTTCCACAATCAGAGTACAATTAGCAGCTATATCCAATTTTCACATCAGCTTTCAAGGCTCTTCAGTCATTCTCACAAGCTTTGTAAAACTTTTTTGAGGAGTACTCTACTTTTAAAGCCCCTTACAAAGATCCTACATCTTCTTGGTTCTTGGGACCTGAATCTGGTGTTGCAAGTAACCACTCAGTCTCCCTTTGAACCTGCAAATAATTGTGATATTAAGTTCCTGACTTGGAAAACAGTAAATTCCTATGCAAGAAGAATTTCATATTCAAACTTTGTATTCTAAACCTTCATATCTAATTTTTCACAAAGTTAGAGTATTGCTCAGGACCACCCCCTCCTTCCTACCTAAGGTGGGTTCAGAGACCAATATCAACCAATGTATTAATCCGCCAGTATTCTTCCCCAACTTCTCTAACAAAGGTGAATATTGCTTACATTTACTGGATGTTCATAGACAATTATGATTCTGTCTCATAGAACAAAGGATTTCATGAAGTCAGACCAATCTGTCTCTTTTCGCATACCAGACTGAGAAAGCCTGTTATGAAAGTAACTTTAACCAGATTGCTGACAAATTGTATCTCATTCATTTATACCAAATTGGGTGTTTCCTTATCAAAACTATTATGAGCCCATTCAACTAGGGCTGTAGCAACATCAGCTGTTTTTCACTCTAAAGATTCCATGGATGAGATCTGTGTAGCAGCAACTTGGGCTACTCCCCATACCTTAATTACTCATTGCAAATTGGATCTGGTCTTCAGGGGTAGAGCATCATTCAGCTCAGTGGTGCTCAGGAGCATCCTTCTTTATGTCTGCCCAGGATATAACATAGCTGGGGACTCTGTCCCATAGGTTGAGGATAGATTGAAAATTGACAACACCAGATAAAGAAGTTATGTACTCACCATAACATTCCATCTGTGTTGTCCATTTTCATTCTTCCTCATCTCCCCACCCTCCAACCCCCTGCCTCTGACTTCTGTAAAAACAGATAATAAATAAAATAATACCCCCTTTTTAGTATATGCTTACAATTCCAGATATAGTCTATAGTCTCCATGAACGTATTTATCTTTTCTATCAGCAAACTCGATCTGAAGTAATTAGGATAGATGCATTGTGGGTAAGGGATGAGCGTGAGAGTTTTTGTCCCCACAAGCTACTGTAGCGGCAGAGTCAAAATTGCATAAGAAAAACTCGTCAAAAACTATGGATACTTTACAGAGCCAAACACTTTCTCACCAAAGCAACTAAAACTACACTTGCCACTACTTATCTCATCCCCAGTCTTCTTTATGGTGCTCCCATCCTTACTAATATCCAGGCTTCACAAAAATTAAAACTTGAACAATTCTCTAACAAGGTTGCTAAATTTGTAGCACATACCCCTTTCAGAACTCACGACTGTATAACACTGAAAAGACTAAATTGGTTAGAACTGCCTCTTCAGCTAACATATACTCAATTTCTTACGACCTATAAAATTATCCAGCATCCATCTGTCTGTCCAGTGCTAAAAACATTCTACACAGCTATGCTCCCCATTAGTCATTGCAATCCAGTGACCAAAAACAAATCTCACAAATCTGCTGGGCACTGTCTTTACTCGTACAAGGTTGCTAAGGCTTGGTACTCCTTACCTGTATCCATCAGGTTTATACCCTCCCTCCCATCTTTCAAAATCACTCTCAAAGGCTTCCTAGCTAAAATTTGGCTTTCTTCTTGCTCAAAACTAGGATAAACTGGATCCCTAAATGTGAACAAGTACCTTTTTATTCCTCATACCTCCTTACTCTCCCTTCTTCAGTTATCTCCTTACAGTTGTCTAATTCTCTTCCCCAACTTTCTCTCTAAGTATACCATAAGCCTGTTTTTTCCCTCCACTGAAAATGGGCTTCTACCCAGTTGGATTTTCCCGGTAATCACATGTCAATAAATAAATAAATATTAACAAGAATCTCCACACCCTATAAGCTGCCCTCTAGAGAATGTATACATCTGTGCTGTCACTGAGACTTGGTTTAAAGCTGCAGAAAGTACTCCGGTAGTGGAAGTGCCTTCCATAGACAAGGTTCCTTACCATGTCTTGGCCAGTTACAGGTCACCCACTACAACCCACACATTTTACATCTCTTACCTAGACCTACTAGAAGCCCTCACCATCCCAAATACCCTATTCATGAAAGACTTTAACTACCACTCTAGAGACTGGGAAACATAAAGTGTCTTTAACTCACAGGCACGTTTCCTAGAATTCATCAATACAAACACCCCAGACCAGATAGTGTGCTCTCCAACTAAAGTATCAAACATATTGGACCTAGTACTTACCAACATGGGACAGCATTGCACCCCACTACGCATATCATGTCCTCACTGGTGAGCTGTCTACCTTGAAATAAAATTCAACCCAGAAAACCCAACTAAACTTGTAACAGTTAGGAACTATTGTAAACTACAAACTACATCCTATTAAGTGACAGTAACTCCTAGAACACAGCTACCTATGCAGAACTATTTACAAAAACCTTGTACAAATGTAAATGGTTGCAATGAGGCTACTGTACCTACCAGAAGAAAGCCCAAATCCAACACCAGAACAAACCCCACAGGTGGTATCCTTGCTTTGACAGGGTGTATAACAAAAGAAAAAAGTCATGGCCAAAATCAGAAAGAGCAACTGTCATAGAGACAAGAGCTCTCTGATTCAACTAAAAAGTAACTAAGAAGTCTAATAAAGTCCAGCAAGGCAAATTACAAGGTGAGGATAGCCTCCCAGGGTAAGGATAATCACAAGGCCTTCTTCAGCAATGTCAAGAACCTTAAGGTAATGCTGCTTAGCAGAACTGGTGGTAAATGGTACAACCTCCACTAACCAGGTTAGCATAGTGAATCTACTGGCCGATAAATATAGCTCTAACTTCATCCCCACTACCCCCTGTGAAATCCCTTGTAGCATATCCTCTGCAAATATCAACAGGGACCAGGTCCATGTGGCACTCACTAAGGCTAAAAACACTGTTTTGTGAAACCCCAGTTGCCTTCTAAATAGCCTAAATCATGACCTAGCAGGAACACTTTAGGCAATCTTCAACTGCAACCTCAAAACAGGTTACATGCCAGGTGAATGGAAGGCTGCAACTGTCATTCCTCTTCATAAGGGTGGACCAGTCTTTTAAACTTCTGTTTCTAAGCAGTAGCATCCCACAGTACTACTGGAAGTAGAAGGAGCTGCTCTATTTTGTATGCAGAGTTATGCTAACTCAGTTCCAGATTTATATTAGGCAGTGCTGTAGAGGGTCACAGTAAAGTGAGGTAAGAATGTATTTTTTCTGGCAGGCAAATAGATATAATATTGGAAATTGCAGTCTAGGGCGACTGCAAGGTTAGCTGTTGATGAAAGCAGATTGTTACGTTAGTTTAATAGTTGGTGTTGCTTTTTGGCTACCCTTGAAGTATAAAACAAAGTTGAAACTGTCCCAGATTTTACATCGTGTTTTTGTCTGTGCCTCTTAAAAGTTTAGGATTTCTGGTTACTAAATGTGTGTGTGTGTGTGTGTGTGTGCGTGCGCGTGCGTGTATGTATGTATATATATATGTATGTGTGTGCGTGCTTGCGCGTGCACCTATGTGTGTGTGTGTGTGTGTGTGTGTGTGTGTGTGTGTGTGTGCGTGCGTGCGTATATGTGTGTGTGGGGGGGATGGCTGTGGATGAAACCAACTTATCCTCTTGTCTTTTGATCCCTGATTTTGCCTTATTTTTTGGTCTGTGCCTTATATAAATTTATGGTTTTGTGGCAAATCATTAAGGATTGCAGTCACTAAATTGGGTTAGTGCTGGCTTTGGATGAAGAACAGTCCTCTCCTGTGCTTTTCAGGATAAATGGTTGTCTATTTCTCCATTGCTGAAGTTCAGTTCAGGGAACAGAACATCAACAGTTTATTTTATGACTGAAATCTTTACTTGTTTCAGTGAAACTGTTTGTTTTATGCTAAGTAATTTAAATTTCTTGGATTGTCATGTGACTTTGAATAATGTGTTTGCAGTTTTCACTTTTGTGTAAAACATGTTTAAAGTAATGTTTTATTAATTTGTGATAAAACTTGTAATCACGGCTGCACAGGTAAAAACCACACTCTCCAAAGCCAAGAACACAGCATCCATTGGACCTGACAACATCCCAGGCTGCGTTCTACAGGAAATACAGAATAAACTTAAGCACCATGTTCAATCATAGCTTCACATCAGGCTTTGTGCCCACTGAATGGCACACCGCGATGGTTATCCCACTCCACAAAGGGAGAGCCACCATGGACCCTGGGAACTACCACCCCATTAGCTTAACGAGCCTGGTCTGCAAGGCCATGGAATGTATCATCATGGAACTTATGAACAAAGAGATTGGTAATCTGCAAACTCTGGACCCCACCTATTTCAGATTTGTAAAAGGCAGATCATATCTCCTAAACCTGATAGACTTCTTTGAAGCAGTTTCCAAAGCTGTAGATGAGGGTAAGATGGTTCACACAGCCTATCTAGATCTCGCCAAGGCTTTTGACACCATCCCCCACTCTGGAATTATAGATAAACTCACTAAACTAGGTATAAATCGGGGATGTGTCAAGATCACCTGAAGATACTTTGACATCATGTTTGAAAAGACAGCAATATACAATCAGTTGATAAATAGATAAATGACCTCTAATACAATGTTCATGGAGATAGTTAACATTAAAAGGTATCTTTTCATAGACTCATAGGTGTGTACTAGCTGAATGGCCTTGGAGCCTTTACAAGCCTAGCGTATAGGATTGCCCTGGCATCTTCTGATACCTAATATAATTTCAGTACAGTAAACAACTGTAGTAGACAGGTGGGGTAGTTGCAAATAGGCTGTTTTACCTCCTTCTAAACTCTGAAGCAATCAAACACTCTGAAGTAACTGCAGGTATTCACTGAGCTGGGGAATTTACTCATAAGTTAGCCACAATAGACAGGATACCTACTGCAGATTAGATGGTACCACTCTGTAGCTGGGATGTGTCCATGTTGATGATTATTCTTGCTTGCTTACTGGCTATTAAAACATTGTGCTCCAGTATCAATATCACTTTCTTTACATTCAAACTTTTCACCTTATTTGACAGGGGATAAAAGTGATTTAAAGTGACTGTGTCACATTTGCAGATAAGTTAGGATTCATATGATGCTATCCTGTGTGCTGAGAACACACCCTTCATACCCAACTTCAATGCCTACTACTCATTCAATTCTTTACTTTGAAAGTCCCCATGGCTGGTGGAGGGTTATCTGTATGCATCCAGAGATCCATCATAATTGGGCTTATACAGTGAAATAATGACCTAGAAATGCTCCGTGCATTGTTAATGTAAATAAGATAATCTACTACATACTTGTCCATTACCAATCCCCTTTCATGCCACTAGCAACTTAAGAAAACATACCTAAATAAACTGAGGTCACCATACCTCTCAAACTACAGACATCAAAAATACAGACAAAGGCTCTTAGAAAGCAGATACATCCAGCCAAAACTATGGACAGCTAAATTTGTATACCTATTACCTAACATCATAACTCCTACTTCAGTATGGCTATCAGAAACAAGGCGGAGAAAAGTATCAAAAATGAATCATACAGGCATAGTAATTCCAAAGTGGAGGCCTTTCTCTTTTCATAAGGAAAGGTGATGGTGGAATACAGAAATCCAGGAAGTCATAAAAAGAAATAAAGAAGCAGTTCAGGAAAAAGTGGAAGATAGAAAAGATTGACCAGGCTAGGAAGGTAAACTGGTTGGCTAGCAAAGAAGCTAAGAAAGGAGTTGCAATAGCAAAGAAAAGGGCATCAGAGGCACTCTATCAGCTTCTGGAAAGTGACTCAGTAGGTGGCACAAAGACACTGTATCAGGTTGCAAGACAAAGACAGAAAGATAAAGAAAATAGCCTTCATAAGGGATGCCAGCAAAAACCTGCTCACCAGTGCACAGGACATCAAAGGAAGAGGGAAGGAGTGCTTTCAGCACCTTCAGAATGAAGAAAACCCCATAGAAGCTGTACTGCCCCAGGCACAGCCTACAATGAGATAAGATGTGTCCATTCTAGAAGAGGCAAGAATAGCACTAAGGCAAATTAAGTCAGGGAAAGCAGCAGGCTCAGATTAGGTTACAGCAGATATAGATTCATAGGTTCATAGGTTGGTACTGAGCTATCTGCCCGAAGGCATATATTAGCCCAGCCACGTTGTGCCCCTATGATAAAGATGAAGAAATGAGGACAAAAGAGCAGAAGCTAAAGTAGCTCCAATTGCAGAAAAGATCAAAGAACAGATTACAGTGGTTCAGGCACATGTGCAGAAAAGCAGAAGACAATCTGTTGAAGACGATTTGGGGCAGACAGAAAGAAGGTCAGGGGAAATGAGGGTATCCAGCAAAGAGGTGGATGGATTGTGTGAGGGAAGATCTGTGACAGTCAGGCATGAGTGTTGAAGAAGGCAAAAGTAAGGCAATGAATCGAGAGAGATGGTGACAGTTAACATGATCCCTGACCTCATGTAGAAAATGAGGAAAAGGGAGGTTAGTGATGATGGTAATATGGATAGTAGACTGTCTAAAACATAGAATCTTCATAGCGTTAGTAGCAATTGTCTTACCAAGAAGCATGAAGGCAACCAATCCTGTCCCGAGTGCTCAGTATTTGAACACCTTCTTTTGGCATTTACTTTTTTTTTATCTGTAGGCTATAAACAAGGATCTCTGGTTAACTAAGTTTGCAGATGACTGCAAACAGCCTTAATTACCCTAACTTTTACCAATAATTAGTATACAGAAAACAGGCTCGGATTAAATGCAAACAAGTGCAATATTGTCTCCTTTAGTAGAAAGCACATGTGGTAGAATCATGTTTAGTCACAAACATGTTGTGGATGTATTTCAGGTTGAATTTTTTTCTGTGGGAAATCACTGATGGTGTAATGTCTGTATGCCAGTAGTGATGCCCTGTTTTAAGAAATTTTCCCATCTCTGAGTTGGTGCATCTGTGGAATTAGTGTATATAATTCAGCCCCCTCCCCCAAAAAAAACACTTGTAGTGCTATTTTCAGCCCTTGTGTATTTTGGAAAATACTGCATTTTGTTTGCAGCAGAACTATTTTGTCTAGTTTTGACTAAATGTGACTTTAACAAAAGATGTATTCATAAACAACTCCTCACTATCTCATACAAGAACAGCTCTTACCATCCACCTGACATGGCTTCCACCCAGCATACATTACAACTACTGTTCTACTGTCAGTCACTGACACCATAAACAAAAACAGGGACTCAGGCAAACGTTTCGCCTTTTTCCTTGACCTGTCTAAAGCCTACAGTATAGTTTCTCACCCTAAACTCATGTGTAACATGAAGTAAAAACCTAGACATTTTACAAAATTCTAGACAGTTGGGAAGTATAGGTAGGGGTAGGGGAGCTACAATATTTTGCCTTTTCTTTTACAACCTAAGATAAGATGCTTTATAACAGAAGAAAAGTTTTATCCCAGAATTGCTTGGAGAGGCTCATATTTATCAACCTCTTTTCTCAAGAATTTGGGACAGAGACAAAATCAGGGACAGATTTTAAATATTGATTCTTATAAACGTAAGAAAGTTGCTAGAATAAAACATATACACACACACATTTTACATGGAGCAGGCCAAAACATGTGACAAAAATGTGGATGACTGAGAAGTATAGACTAGATAAGATGATGAAAAATAATGAAAGCATATTTTAGATAAATAGTCTTCAGAAAGATGCATTTGCTTTAGTGAACTGTACCGAAATGCACTTCATTTTCAAGATGCTGCTACAATGCATATTAAAACATGTTTTATTTATATCTGCATTCCGTTAAAGAGAGTTAGGCATTTATATGTTTTATCACCCTCCCAAAAAAAAAAGTCTAATCAGACTATGAGGCATACCTTTGAACTTCTTAACTCAGTCATTCTGTACATGTCATAGACTCTGCTCCCTGAAAGCGATAATGCTTATTTGATTACCCGGAAAGTTCAACTCGGTAGGTGCCTATTTTCAGCCAAGGCCCGGAGAGAAAAGCCCCATAGTGTTACAAAAACACTGTAAGATAATGTTGCAGTCTTCAAAAAATACAAAAACATCTAAATAATTTTGTTTAGAAGTCCAAAAGACTATAAGTCTAAATAGTCATACCAAGTTAAATATAATATGAAAGCATTGGTTAAGAATAGATGCAACTAATATGACAATGATCTAATATTTAACTGAAAGACGGGAGAAAGGAGGCACAGGTATGAATAGGTACTTGTTCATATTTAGGAATAAAGTGTCCCGTCCGTTAAGAGACCAGTACAAAAAATAACTTTGAACTGAAAAAGACTAACAGATGTCTGTAAGTCGTCCAGTAGAAGAACCCAAGGTAAAGACAGACAGAATTTCAAGGACCACTTTAAAAGAACATGGAATCATTGCCTTGAAATGGAGATAATCCGGAACGGTCAGTATTTCTAAAAGTAAGTTGTGTAAGGTTATAAGTCTTAGGAGGCTAGAGCAAAAGAAAAAATAGCTTCCATCCAAGATGGTTAGAAAAATCATCCCACAGCATTATCAAGGGTGAAAGCAATCAGAATTTCAGTGCCGTACTAAAAAAGCAGTAGTCAAGAAGGGATACTGTAGCAAAGTTCAAATAGGTATATAGTATAAAATAAATATTTTTAGCTCTCAGATTCGTGCAGTAAAAATTGAGTACAAGTCAATATCCCATACCATGGAGTTAAACCATTAAAAACAATGGCAACATAGTAAATGAGATGTGTCATTATTTATTTATTCATTTGATAATTGGGTAGGAGGGCTGGTCCAATGAACAAGCTCATTTTAATGTACATTTTATTTAAGTTTCATTAATTAAACGGGATTAAATGTGGATCCAAATGTACCATTTTCAGGTTTAGCCCAGAAGTGCACAGTAAAGAGAGAGACAGTGACAAGTTTACTTTGGTTCAAAAAGTAGCATGCACAAAGTTTAGATATATAGGACATTTAACAGACTTAACTATAAAACAAAGTTTCCTAATATACCGATTTTACAATATATGGAAATTACATGGAGGTAGGACTGCCATATATTTTTTTTTTACAGAAATGTGAGATTTTGCGAGACAAATTATAGCAACAGCCAGCATAAAGACCCAAACTTGACCTTTATGCCAAAATAAAAACTCACACTTGTACAATATGAGTATTTTTGTATTGTTTCAAAATAATATTAAAGTGTTTCAGATACTGTTCGGCATATACTTCTCAGAAGTGCAGGCAAACACAGGAGGACTATGGCTTACCAAGTTTGCCGATGACTGCAAACTGGGAGCCATAATTGACACTCCGGCTGACACGGACATCCTCCAAAAGGTCCTCACCGAGACTGACACCTGGTGTCAAAGTCATGGCCTCAAGCTAAATGCCAAAAAATGCATTGTCATTCCGTTTGGGAAAAACAAAACACCCACAAATTACCACATAGGTGGCAGCCCCCTTAATACAGAAGAGGTAATAAGAGATCTGGGGACTCAAGTAGATAGTAATCTCTCTTTTGACAACAATATTGCCAAAGTAGTTAGGAAATCCCTCTATGTAGCCCATCTAATTACTAAAGGGTTCGCATCTAGAAATAGAGAAGTTATAGTGCCCCTTTACTCGTCACTCATCAGGCCCATTGTAGAGGACAATGCCCCATTTGAGATGTACCTCACAAGACACTTCCAACAGCTGGAAAGACCACAAAAGTACCTCACCAAGAGGATTACTGGCCTCAAACATATGTCCTATGCAGCCAGACTGAAAAAACTCCAGCTGTACTCAGTGACATATCGTTTACTCAGAGGTGATCTCTGCTTGACCTACAAAGCCATGTCCAACTCAGAGTTAATGGGTATGCTCCACCTAAAGAAATCCCTGTCACAGCGAGCCACGTGCTCTAGTGAGCTAAACCTTATCACAGCAATAAATAGAACATGCTGTGGGACAGATTCCTGTCACAGAGACTCCCCATGATTTGGTTCAAAATCCCTAATTACATTAGGCAGTGCCCCTCACTAACACACTTCAAGTGAAACCTTGACGAGTGGATGGGAAACAGAAAATACACCCCAAGGATCATGTCATTGGCTCTGCTCGACAGAGGAACAGTTAATTAATCAACGGGGTGGCAAAAGCCAACACATTCTGGCTAGGCTTATAAATGCCTTCAGGCAGATAGCCTAGTACCAGCCTATGAACAAAATAATTGTTCATGCAACCCAATATACACAAATTCTCAGGATATTTGGCATTTTAAGCCCGACCCACAAGATGCAAGCACCCAAACAGGGACCATTCTGCAGAAAGAGGGACAGGTGGTAACTCCACATGGAGGGAGAGGAAAGGTAAAAAAAAAAAACACTCCTTGACATTACTGATGCTCCAACAGTGCACTGCGTGTAGTGTTTCATCACTATCCACACATTTAAAATGGAACGTCTATATTAGACAGACCTGTCATTAACTGCAAGAATATTACCAGTGGGGGAAAAAAAGACTGTCACCATATCCTAGAGTGGCATAATAGCACTGTACAGCTATACTCAGTACTGTACAAACTGCATGTTTCTGAAGAGAGGAAAAAATACATTTATAAGAAATAACGAACAAACTGATACAAGCATCACTACAAACACAAAACAACCTGGTTAGACATCCATAGACTAACAATATTCCTGCCATTCATCATATCTCAGATTCTCCAAGCATACCAAATCACTGCCATGCCAAAAAATTAAGAGATAAAACTCTGTACACCTTTAGACTGAAGACAAATGTGTCTTCACTGTCAGTATTTCTGCTATAGTCCACAAGATAGTCTACTAAACCGCAGCTGGCTGCACCCTTCCAGTACAAAATAGCAATTCACCCACTTGGCTTGACATGCAAGAATGTCACATGCCTAGCTCTCAACCTGTTAGTACAAAAAAATCTGGACAAAGCCCCAAAAATAAGGACAATTTTTAAATATTAAATTTAAATATGTATTATAAACTTGAAAGTTGCTAGAATAAAAGGTTTTGTGTTACCATGCAATTTCTGAACTATATGAAGTCTGAAACTCAAAATCCTGTCATTATTTATTGAATTCAATACTCACTGATTTGCCACAAAAATCCAGAGAATCACAAATTTTATGAGGAACATAATAAAAATTTGAGGCAAAAATCCGGACAGTTGAAAGGTATGGTCACACGGCATAACAACAGTCCTAACCAGAACATAGACGGACTAGCAAGAAATTAAAGTGGATCAAGCCCTTACAGAACTTGAATTCAGATGATACACCAACTGCAGTTCCCCACAAACAGTTAAACACAAGCACACTCACTCAGATGCCTATCCAAGGTAAAAAAAAAAGAAACTTTTTCAAAAGCTGTAAAATTAATTCTAATAGCATTTAATTGCAATTCTTAAGCAAAACGAGCAGCTGCTTGCATTTTGAAACTACAGTCCTAAAACTGTTCACTGGCATTGCCAATTAGGAAGACAAGAAATTGTTCCCAGGCAAGTAGATACAAAGACCATAACTCAAGTAACAAATCCCTTTTCACATGTAACAGTCCTGAGTCATTACATATACATTAGCTGTATGTGTTACTGACTTTGCTTGGAGAATCTGTGCCATCAAGGAAACGGGATTTATAACATGGCTTTAGAGAATAATAGCAATAAGAAGCACTGTACTATGCAGTAAAAAAATATTCCAAGCAGGATCTCTAATTTAGGTGTTCTACCAAATACTTCCGCGGTGGTGCAGCAGTACCGTTGTTGCCTCACAGCAAGATGTTCTCCCGTTCGATTCTCGGCTTGGGTTGGGAGTGCTTTCTGTGTGGAGTCTGTATGTCCTCCCCGCGGTCGAGTGGGTGTTCAAAAGACATGCGTTGAATGAGCGTGCCTTCATTGAAGGTTGGGCATCGGGCTGGCAACTCAACACCATAAAATCCAACTGCCAATCATTAGTGGACCGGAGTTCTGCTGTGGCGACCCCTAACCGGGAAAAGCCGAAAGACAAAGAACAACAACCGCAAATTGGCATTGCGCAATTACCTACTGACATTTATTTACCATTATGTAATCAGAAGACGTTACTGCTATGTTTAAGCGAGAGATGCACTGACAAATAAAGTTTATAAAATGAATATATACAACTTTAAAAAACAGATGCCTATGACACAATAAAACGTCTTAAAAAATAATGCAATTAATACAAAAACGGCAGCTATTTCAGCCAGAAATAGTCAAAATATGCATTATTTAAATAATGAAACTGGAACATTCAGTGCTCTGTCCATCTACAGAAAGCAGGATATAGTTATAATACTACCTGAAACACAAACAAAGAGTTTTTCATTCCATAGGAAATATAAACATCGAAAGGACAAAGGGTTATGCAGAAACATGATTCTGTGGGTGGGACTGCCCATTACATCAATGAGATATGAGGATGAGTACTGATGTTTAGGTTTCGGTCCGAGAACGGAAAAGGCATTTTCAGTTGGTATAGTGCCCCTTTAAGGAAAAAAAAAATAACCTCAGTATTTCTGAACACTGTTCCATGCTCACTACAGCAGTTCTCCTTCAATACCTGATTCAAGTAACTTGAACAGGATGTCGTTCAACTCTGCAGGTTGGTGCTTATTGGAAAACATATATTTTGGCATTACATTTTCTGATGTTAACAAAAGCACAGTGCCATGCATTTCTTTTTTTTCTAACTCGGAGAACAGCTTTAAAAAGGGGGTGGCGTGCGCACCTGCGCCCATGCCTAAATCCGCAATTGGTCATTCCCTTTGGTAAAAACTCTGTACCCATGAGCTACCACATAGGTGGTAGTCTACTTAACACTGAAAGTGTGATAAGAGACCCTGGGACACAGGTGGACAGTAGTCTCTCTTTTGATAATCACATCACCACAGTAGTCAGGAAATCCTTCTACGTGGCACACCTTATCGCAAAAGGTTTCTCATCCAGGAAAAAAGACGTCATTGTTCCCCTCTACTTGTCACTCATTAGACCCAATATAGAGTACAATGCCCCTTTTGGTATGTATCTCACAAGACATCTACAACAACTGAAAAAGCCCCAGAAATACCTCACAAAGAGGATTACTGGCCTCAAACAGATGCCCTACGGAGACCATCTCAAAAAACTCTAGCTTTATTCTGTCGCATATCGCCTACTCAGAGGCGATCTCTGCCTAACATACAAAGCTATGTCAAACCCAGAGCTGCTGGACATGCTCCACTTAAAGAAATCCCAGTCACTCCAAGCTACACATTCTATGGACCTAAATCTTGTCACCACAATAAACAGAACATACTGGAGGGATAGATTCCTGTCCCAGAAACTTCCCACACTCTGGAACAAGCTACCTATCTATATCAAGCTCCTCATTAGCACTCTTCAAGAAAAATCTTGATGATTGGATGGGAAATAGGAAATTCACCCCGGGGATCACCTCTGTGGCTCTGCTCGACTGGGGCACAAGAAAATAATTTTCTTGGGTGGCAAAAGCCAGGGTAACTTTTTGGCTAGGCTTGTATAGGCCCTAGGGCCGATAGCCTAGTACCTACCTATGAAACTTTGAATTCCCTTTGAATAGGGAGGTTGATTTGGACCATCAGTTGCTTAGGTTTTAAAAAAGTGTGATGAGAGAGGAAAACTGATTCAAGGAGTGACAGATTTTTCATTCTTTCTTCTCTAAGTTTGGTAAAGGTTTTCCACCTTCCTCAGGACCATTTTATATAAAGCAAAATAAACAGAACTGGCAGACTTGTGCCAAGTAGACATTCAAAAACAATGGCATGGAGGCTGCAAAAAAGAAAGCAGAAGTTTCTCAGAAACAAGTACAGTCTAGCAAGTTTGAATGACTATCTACAAATTGAAACTCCCACTTCTCACAGTGGAAAGCCTTTAATTCTTCTCCAAAATCTGTCTCTCCATTTCTCTCTTTGGCAGTGGATAATCTCAGACAAATGGGTTCTGAGAGTGAATCATCCAGGGCACAGATAGCAGTCTGAGTTCTACTCTTCTTTACAGGGAACTCCTCCTTAATTTCCAGATCAGACTTATTTTTCCCTCCTGCCATTCAGTATTTGCTGACACATAGGGTAATAGAACCTGTTCCTCTTCCTCTCATGGGAAAAGGTTTTAATTCAAGAATGTTTCTGGTACCAAAGAAAGAAGCCTCATGGGAACCAGCCTAGATCTTTCCTTTCTCAATCAGTTTGTGAAATTCCCAAAGTTTAAAAAGGTATCCCTTTACAACTTATCTCTCGTCACCCCTTTCAGTTTTTTTATTTAGTAAATCTAGATTTAAATTATGATTGTCATCATATTCCTATAGCATCAGGTTTCAAATATTTTTAAAGTTGTCTGTGTATGGATTACACTATTGGTTATCTTTATTACCCTTTGAGTTAGTCACTGCCTCAAGGGTGTTTAAACTCCCGTAATAGCCTATTTGCTTCAGTTCAAAGAGTGTTTCCTGCACAGGAAAAAGCAGATATTTATACAGGTCTCTTCCTGAGTTTTTTTACTCAGTCTAGGACTTCAGCAATAGAACTTCTCAAGTTATTAGGATTCATGGCATCCATAATTAACACGTTTCCTCCAACGCTGGATTACACATGAGAAAAGATAAAATCGCTTTGGTCCCAACATCAACACATCCTCACTGAAATTTTCAAACTCCTGGGGATTTGTAAAAAGGGATTTGCTTTGATGGAGAGACCAGTTATCTCTAAGTCCAGGTCTGTTATTTTCCGTTCCAGCTCCAGCACAGTCAGTAACTACAGATGCCGCAGATTTTGCTTTTGGAGTTGTGTGGGGTAAAAGTGCAGTGTCTTTGGAACTAAAAAGACAGACCAAACCACATAAACATTAAAGAGATGTTGCATAATAAATGCACTCAGCTCTCGCAATCATCTGTGGTCCCCAGGCCTCTACAGGTGATTACAGACAACATCAGAATGATGTGGTACATAAACAAACAGTGGGTGGGGTTTCCAGATCTTACTCTCTGTGCAGATTAGCTATGGTAGTCTGGGATATAGAAGTTCATCATAATCCCACTCTGCAGGCATCATACATTTCATCAGATCAATAACCAGCTCATCAGGGTGATTTGAGGTTGTTAATATGGAAACTGTTTGGCTGATTGCTCTTACTTCTACAAGAAGAGTGTTTGAGTTGCACACTGTAATGGTGATCAACCTTATCTCATTTTGTCACGAAGATACGACTTCCTTAAGAAGTAATCTTTCATTTATGCCTAAAGTGGTATCTAAGTTTACTTTAAGCCAATATATTTCACAGTCTTCTTTCCAGAACCTAAAACTGAAGGAGAAAGGATTATTCATACTCCAGATGTCCACAGACAATTTAGATACTATCTTGACAGGGCTAAACCCTTCAGAATGTCTGACAATTTTTTTCATTCTTTATGAAAGTAAGAAAAAAGGACAACCTGTGTGAAAGCAGACTATTTCTAAATCATTGTCCCATGCTCTCTCCTTTTATTATATCCACTTTAACAAGTTAGTTCCTGGCAGGATCAAGGAACATTCTACTAGGGCCTTGGCTTCATCAGTGTTTTTTTGAAAGGGGTGGACCCTAGAGGTCTAGAGGCAGCATCTTGGTTCTCTGTGTATACTTTTCCAAAGCACTACAACTAGATTAATTTTCCAGATCTAGAGCAGACTTTGCTAGGAACACTCTTCAGGGGCTACTGGATCATCATTCTTCGTCCTCTCAATCCTTATAATCTCTGGTATTCTACCCATATATCTAAGGCTACTGCAACAGAAATTAAATGATGAACATAATAAACATACCAAAACAGTAGATGTTTGAGTGGTCACTGTTGCAGTAGCTCTTCCTTCTCTCCATTCCTTTTATATGTTTTTTGTTGCTGAGGTGTGGACATTGGATTTTACCTTCCTAGCATTGTCCCCTTTCAGGGCTCTAGCCTCTTTCATTCACTTGGCTTGAAAGCTCTGAAGGGTTTTATCACTTGTTTTGGTTTACAGTTGAAGATGAACAGGCGGGTAGTTCGTTTATATACTTTATTACACAGAAACACATCAGGATGGATAACAGCAGTAGAAAATATAAACAAAACTGATTGACAGACTACACAGACATGCATGCTTTCATCTCAACAGCTTACTGCAAAATGGCAGTCAGGCTCGCACATGCTCAGTATTTATACACATGTGCAAACCCATAGAAAGCTTCTTAAAGGTATACATACATACTTATCTACAGGTTTGGTACCTATACTGTTGATTTTCTACAGCTCTGCTTGCACTATAAGCTTTTAAGCTCTTAAGCTTTGAAAGCTGGATAGCTCTTGTATCCTGTGTAGGATGTAACCCATTTAACTAAGGCTACAGAAGCAATGATCATTTGAGCATCTAACAAATGTTTAAGTTTATAAGATCAAGATTTAAAGTAGGCCCCTGATCTAGGTTTTTTGTCACTCATTATTTTATGCATTTGGCCCTGATACTTGCACTAAAAGTTTGAGAAATATTATTTTTGAACAGTCAGATGAAGTTTTTATTTTATTTTAAATTTGTTAACCAGGGTAAATCACAAATAAATAGTTTCAGTCTCAGTCCTGGTAGGAGAAAAGAAGAGGTATATTTCAGTAAAAACTACAAGATTTTAAAGAGATTATTTGGCAACTATATTTTTACATGACAAAGTGAATGTGCTGGGTGGGGTGGGGGTCTCTGTGTGAATGAAGATAACTTACCTCTGGACATATTTGTGCAGTTAACTATCTGGTTTTTGCTACACAAATGTGTGAAGTATGGGGTTCCTATCACGAAATCGAATGTTCTGAATGCCGAATACTGGAAGGCCGAACTTGGTATTTCGAAAGTTGAGAATGTCGAAGCCGCGGAAACCCAAATTCTTTCCCAGGGAAAGAATTCAGTTGGCCATTTCTGCGGCTTCGGCATTTTCGGACTGGGTCAAGGTAAGTGTACGAATGGGTAGTGATGGACTTTAGGGTTAGGGTGCGGGTCAGGTAGTGTGCGATAGTGACAGACTTTAGGGTTAGGGCATGGGTCAGGTAAGTGTGAAGTAGTGACGGACTTTAGAGTTAGAGCACAGGTCAGGTAAGTGTGCGGTAGTGACGGACTTTAGGGTTAGGGCTGGGTTAAGGATAGTGCATAGACAGTGGTGTATGTTAGGTTTAATGTAGGTTTTGAAGGTGTTTGGCATGATTGTGTTATGTGTGTTTTTCAGAACAGCGAATTTTTTCCCTGGGAAAAAATTTGCTGTTTTGAAGTGTCGATCTTATCCGAATTCGATCTTCCAAGTTCGAATTTATGGTGTTCAACATTTTGTAAATTCGATTTCGTGATATAGACCTGAAGTATGTTGGAATATTTGTACTGTCATACCTCTCAACCGTACCTAATTTCTTAGTTTTTACCGGTTTTGAGGTCCAAATAATGGGGTGCCATGATTCCCAAGTGGCACCCCTTCATTTCTGAATTTCCAGGCTTCTCCAAGTCTTTTTTAAAATGTTTTTCAGCTGATGTCATCACATGCAGAGATGTGCACATTGACGTCAGCTCCATGAACAGCCTGACAGCCTGTCGGAATTGAGTTCACTTTCTGGGCCATAGCGTGCATGCATGCAGTTTCCCCAGCTGCTTAAAGCAGTATTTGAATTCCACAAGCTCAAACTGTGCATTCTTAGAAGAATGGCCAGCCAGAATGCAGGAATTACTTTAGCACTAACCAGGATTTACTTTAGCACTGGTAAGGATTTACTTTAAATTCCTTTTGGGCCATAGCATGCATGCGTGCAGTTTCCCCAGCTGCTTAAAGCAGCATTTGAATTCTGTGGACTCAAACTGTGCAGTCTTAGAAGAACGGCAAGCCAGAAAGCAGGATTTACTTTAGCACCAGCCAGAATGCATTCTGGGCCATAGCGTGCATGCATGCAGTTTCCTGAGCTGCTTAAAGCAGCATTTGAATTCTGCCAGCTCAAACTGTGCAGTCTTAAAAGAACGGCCAGCCAGACAGCAGGATTTACTTTAGCACCAGTAAGGATTTATTTTACATTCCTTTTGGGCCATAGCGTGCATGTGGGGAGTTTCCCCAGCTGCTTAAAACAGCATTTGAATTCCGCGGGCTCAGACTATGCAGTTTTAGAAGAACAGCAAGCCAGAAAGCAGGATTTACTGTAGCACCAGCCAGGATAGCACCCTTAAGGATTTACTTTAAAAAGCAGGATTTACTTTAGCACCAGCCAGAATGCATTCCGGTAAAGGAGTTAGTCTTTACTTAGAAGCAATTAATCTTTACTTAGAAGCAACGGACATAACTCAGCCCAGTCTTTCTTTACTCCGAAGCAGGTTTCAAAATGGAAGTTTTTGTACAACGGACTTAGCTCGCAGGTTTCAAATGACAGTTTTTGTAACACCTTGCATTTCCCTTGAAAATTAGCTACAGTACTTACATATTTTGTGAGGCATTGCAGCGCTTATTTTTAAGCCTCATTTGCAGTCCTTATTTTTATTTTGTGAGGTATAGCCATTTGCAGTACTTATTTTGTGAGGCACAGCCAGCTTTCCTGTGTGTGTGTGTGTGTGTGTGTGTGTGTGTGTGTGTGTGTGTGTGTGTGTGTGAATGTCCCAGTTAGTTACAACTGCTGGTTAGAGTTACTCAAGCTCAAACCCTGCACCTTAGGTACAAGGATCAAGAGCCTAAACTCTCTATCCATACCACAACCACCATCCCTTGTGATTCAAGGAGTTAACCATAGTTTGCATCTGTCCAAAGAATACAGAATGTTTGGCTCATACTTTTGATCTGTTCCTCTTAAAACTTGTGGTTTTCTGGCAAACATTTGGTCTGTTTCTCTTAAAATTTGTGATTTTCTGGCAAATTGGTGAGAAATTAAGTTGAACTGAATTCACTAAATAATGATAGCCATTTAAGTTTCAGTCTTCCTAGCTTTCATGAAACACATGGTAACACAAAACATTTTATTCTAGCAACTTTTCTAAGATTATACTAGCAGTGTTTAAAATGTGCCCCTGGTTTTGGGTTTTTGTCCCCCCCCCCAATAAATTCTGGCTTTTTCCAGATTTCTTGTGCTGCATAGTTCTTCAGGGGGAGAGAAGTTTAGTGCTGCTTATGCCAAGTCTGCTTGTGCTGTTAGTAGCACAACAGGTAGATTACTTGCTTTTGATGCAGAAGGCGGTGGGTTCTACTCAGTGGGAGTAGAACCCACAGCCTTCTGCATCAAAAGTAAGCATTCTACCTGTTGTGCTACTAACAACACAAACCAATTTGGCATAAGTAGCACTGCATAGGCCAAGTCTGTTTGTGTCAGTAGCACAACAGGTAGAATACTTGCTCTTGATGCAGAAGGCTGTGGGTTCTTCTCCTACAGTATGTAGATGGATTGCTGATATTGTACTGTGTTGTACTTTTAAAGGGGGTGGAATTGGTGGATGCTGCAGTCCTGAGAATCTACTTTTTGGCAGAGGTACCTAGTAAATATGAACCTGCTATCAGTTTACAATCCATTCCCTATTGCAATATTACTACCTTATCATTTTTTAATGTAACATAGGCAATTTATTCCTCAAGGACAACAGGCACTTTATTTGTAGATGAAACAATGAAATATTAAGTTGTTTGCTAGCAGCAACCTCTTCATTAGTTACAGATCTTGCAGATCTCTTTAATGTGGAATTATTTAGATGACTTTTACTTCTGCAGAGATTGTGCATATTTACTGATACTGGTGAATTGTAGAAGTTTGAGTAGACTTTTATGATGGAAATGTTCTGAATTGGGCAGTTTTGTTATTATTGGTTCATGCATTTTGTTTGATTGCTTACTGGAAAAATGTTCAAAACAATAAATTTAAAATGTGCTCTAACAAGTGTGCTGTATTATACAAGGAATGTAATTTAATATAATTAAGAAAGTGTATCAAAGAACACGTGTATGTTTTGTGTGCAAGGGGCCTATGATTAGAAAACAGCCCAAAGGTAATCTTTATCCGCCACTAGCCAGATGCATTTTCTTTGAATGTGGGTTTCAGAGCTGTTTTAATGAATGTGAGTTTCAAGGGCAGAGAAGTCTTAATGCTAAGTCTAGTTTCATTGTGATACTGTATGCCTTTGTTTAACAGATGTCTATTAGTGTTTGTGCTATAAAATAAAAGTTTTAAATGAAATCCAATTTATCCAAATAATCATCGTAGAAGTAAAGCAGTATGTAGATTACAGTGTTTATGGGAAACTGGGCGAAATAGCCAAGTAACGGGAAATTGCAATGGCTGCGGGGGGGGGGTGTATGGGGGGCCCCATTCGACTATGATTTTGTGAGGGGGGAAGAGCGGCAAACTCAGACAGTCCCGGGTGGCACAAACTCAAGCTTTGCCACTGATCAGTAGGCCGTAACTTTTGGAGGTCCCGTCCTAGCAAACTGCAATATTCTTTTGCTAAGATTAGAATATTGCCAATGCCTATCATTAAATGCCTTACTTTTAAATGCCCTACTTTTATTATAAAACCCACATACTGCAAGTCACCAAAAGCAAAATCCTAAAGTTCATCATTTTCTCCCTTCCCATTGAACATCACTGCTACACATTTCAAAAGAAGAAAATTATTTATTTCAGGTCTGGGCTGGGGCCATATTTTGGCTGTCTGTTTTTCAGTTTGCGCTTGAAAGTTGGAAACCCACATTTCCATCGAAGTGGGTAGGGTTACATGCTTATGTATGCAGATTTTGTTAATCAGCACACAGATTTGTACCTATTTTTCATTTATTTATTTATTTTATTTTATTTTACATTTGTTAACTGGGCTAGTCTAACTGGATATATTTCCATTTTCAGTAGAGGCCCGGGGAGAAAAGCTCCAGTAGTAAACAATTTGATTATAAATTTGAAATACAATACAAACGATGCAAATCATAGTTGATACATAGTAAATGAAAGTAGTTCAATAAAAAATACAAGAAGCAGTGAATAAAAAATGGAGATAAAAGATAGTATTTACACTAATATAAAAGTGACAAAAGTATGTGTTAAATTATTTACACAAATAAAAGTGACAAAAGGGTATGATAAAATTATGAAAATAAGAATGTTTTGTGATAATCAACAGGATAGATTCCACCAGTATGTTCCATTGTGTTCACCAGTTCCTGTTCTGCTTCAAAAAGGATGTATTAGAGTTTGGAATATATAGTAGGAGGTGGAAATAATAATAGTAAAACCAGAAGGTTAGTCAGGGTTACTGCAGGGGCATAACCAGTGTGTTTTAAGGTGTCTTTTGAGGTTTTGTTTAAAGAGAGGCAGGGAAGAAAGTGACGTCATTTCGTTGGGGAGTAGGTTTCAGTTTTTTCCCGCTGTGTTAGAAAACAGGGAATCACCAGCCGTGTTGTTAGTTTTGGTTATGCTAGCTAGAAGTTTGCTAGAAGAGCGTAGGGAGTTTAGATTTTTATAGGGGATTATGAGATTAGATAGTATAGGAGTGCTGTTAGGTTGATAAAATATCTTGTGGGCAATGGTTAGTTGGGAGATTTTCAGATGGTTTTGAAGTTCAAGCCAGCCTAGCTGCATTAGATTTAAGCAGTGGTGAGTTCTAAAGGGATTGCCAGTGGCAAATCTGGCGATGCTGTTGTAGGCATGAGCTAGTTTGACAAGGTTATTTTTTTTTGAGGTTAGTGTATATGGGACAGGCATATAGAAGAGTTAAAATTAAATGGGAGTGTGCAATCTTGGTTCTGGCTATTGGAGTTAGGAAAGTTTTCATTCGATATAAGGAGTCTATTTTACTGTTGACAGTTGTTATGGTATTATTTATGTGGATATCAAACGTAAGATTATTGTCAATAGTAATTCCTAACAACTTGGTGGTAGAATCGGGGTATATGGTTGTGCGATTATTGGAAATGACAGAGAAATCTATAGGGGAGGACTTACTGGTGGGTGTAAAGAGAAGGAGCTTGTTTTTTTTAGCATTGAGAAGGAGGCAACTTTTTGTGAACCATGTTTCAACTGTGTTGAATACATTCTGAGTCAGAGAATATAGTTCAGATGGGGAGCTTGCCAAGCATATTAATGTTGAATCATCTGCATATTGAATGCAGGTGGCTTGTGGGATTGCTACATGGAGGTCGTTGATAAAAAGAGAAAAAAGAAGTGGGCCTAGAATAGAGCCTTGAGGGACTCCGAGGGTGACTGGTAGAAGGGATGATATATTATTTTCCCAGAGAACTGCTTGTTGTCTATTGGTTAGGTAGGACATGAACCATTTAATAGCCAGAGAGTCAAGGGAAAGGATTCAAGAATGTTGATAAGAAGGGTATGGTTTACCATGTCAAAAGCTTTTGAGAGGTCAATAAAGAGTGCAGATGAGAGGTTGTTGTTATTGCGATTTCTATTTATAACATCTGTAAAGGATAAAAGGGCAGTAGTGTTGCTATGTGATGGCCTAAAACCATGTTGGCATTTAGCTATTGTGTTATTTTGAGTTAAATGATTTAAAAGTTGTTGGTGAACGCATTTTCCATTATTTTTGCTAAGGGTGATAAAAGAGCTATTGGCCGGTAGTTAGAGTAATCATTTGAGTTACCACCTTTGTGAAGGGGGATAATATGGGAAATTTTCCAGATGTCTAGAACAATTTCTTCCTTAATGGTTCTGTTTATGAGGATGGATATGTGATAGGAAATTACTTTGGCTGCTTTTTGAAGGTATTCAGACCGTAGCTGGTCGGCAGAAGGAGTACAAGGCATACATTTTTGAATGAGTTTGTAGATGAGAGTGGTAGAGATTGGTTGCATATAGAATGCTGGTAGAGTGCTGGATATGGAGGTGGGAAGGCTTGAGTTGTCTGGAGTAAGTTGACTAGCTAGTGCTTGTATGGTTTCTGTAAAGAAGGAGTTGAAGGCATTGGCAGTTTGATGGGGGGTATCTGGGTCTGCCTGAAGTGGGGTAGGTGTATGAGAGTGCCCTGGGGAAAGGAGTTTATTGATACTAGACCAGAACTTCTGGGGGTTGTTTTGGTGATTTTGCTGTAGTTTACAGTAGTAGTTCTTTTTATCCATGAGTATTGCCTTTTTTGTACTATTTCTTAGTTGCTTAAAAATTTGTTGATCAGAAATATTTTTGTTAGCTCTCCACTTAGCCCAGGATTTATTCTTAAGTACGATTTTTTTTTGTCTGGTTTATTTGGAAAGCCAGGGGGCTGGTTTGGCCTTCATTCTGATGGACCTTTTGTGTGCATGTCTGTCAAGGATAGATAGGAATTTAGTGACAGCCTCTTCAAGTGGTAGAGTTTTTAAAGGGTTCCAGTCATAGGCACTTAGTTCATTTTGGAATGATACTGGGTTGAAGTGTTTGTTGGTCCGTAAGATTCTGTATACGGGGGGAATTGTGATATCATTTTTATGCCTAAGGATGTAGGTTAAAGTATGATCACTAACATCGTCAGGTAGAGTTCCTACATTGTAAGTTTGTTTTTGTCTATTTATAAGTATCCAGTCTAGGGTGCTCTCTTTTTTGTTTGGTTTCTTGATTCTGGTTGTAAAGGTGATAGTTTGACTGAAGTCATGAAGGTTGATACGGGAGGTAGGATTATCAGCATTGACAGTTTTCCAATCACTATTAAAATCACCAAGTATAATAGTTTCTTGGGGGTAAGTTGAGGACACCCAGCTTAGTATATACTCTATAGTACTGATATTATTACCGGGTGGTAGGTAAATGCAGATGATATATAGAGATTTGTTTTGGTTTATTTGAAATCTGGTGATAAGTACTTCTGCCTTACTATCTTGAGGTGGGTAGAATGGTAAAGTGGAGATCTGAAGTCCGTCTTTGAATAAGACTGCTATTCCCCCACCCTTACTTTTTATACGTTCTTGTCTCAGTACATTATACCCTTGGGGAATGATTTCATTGTCTTTGGTCTCAGGTTTTAACCATGTTTCTGTCAGACAGAGGATGTCAAAGCTATGGGTATCTAAAAGGGCTTGGAGATGGGTTACTTTGTTATTAAGGCTGCAGATATTCAGATATCCTATTAGGAAAGAGTTGGGGAGTATGGGCTGGGTTATTAGGGTAGGTGGATTGGTAGGGCCAGGGTTAGGGTGGATGTCACCATCTTTTAAGGAGGGTTTAGTGAGTCTTAATGCAGATTTATTAATAAAGTTGGTTAGATATTTCACTTTCTTTACTGTGGGTATATTGTATTTAATGTGGGAGAGTCTATGGTATTTAGTTAGTAGATAGCTGGGAGTTGAGTTGATGTTAATTTGACTAATAGGTAGTATAGAAGTGTATATTGCTGTCTGTTTTGGAGAGTAGTTAAAATGGTAGTATTATGGTTCTTCAAAGGAGGTCAGGATATAGGCATAGGTCAGGGCAGTTGATAGTATGGTTATGAGTATGGATTTGGTAATGTTTGATGTTAAGTTGTCTATCTCGCCTTCATTCTTGCTGGATGGGTTCGGAGCCGAACCTCGGCTCCGACTCGGCCACTCTAAAAGCTCGAGAGCTAGTTCCACCGGCTCGAGGCTCCCCTATATCCCACAATGCTAGGCGGTAACTCCTCAGATCTCGTTTGCCGCTATAGCGATCAAGGTGCTCTTCCAACTGGCTCTTCAGGTTAGTTGTTTTAAAACAAAGTTAACCAAGTTAGACCCCCTTTAAGTTAAGTTTTTCTGTATTAATTACTTTTAAGTAGTTTCTTTAACATTCCCTTGCAAATTCTTCCCCCTTTTTTCCAAGAACTTTCAGAGTTCTTCCCTTAGGCCTTTTGGCCCTGTCCCTCCCTTCCTAGTAGTTGGAGTGACTGTGTTTTTTCTGTAGGGTATAATTTAGTTTAATTTAGTTTAATTTCAATTGGTGTAATCTGTGTGTGTGTGAGTGTGAGTGATTACACTATCTTCTTTAGAAATGTCTAAAGAATCGAAGGTCTCAGGCTTTAAGAAGTGTGACTCGTGCTGTCAGAAGGTGTCTCTGACAGACGGTCACACTTCTTGTGTATACTGCCTGGGACCTTTGCACCTGCAGGACTCATGTGCTGTTTGCCATGGTTTCAGCCCTAGAGTCCTGCAGGAGCGAAAAAATAAATTTATTTTAAGGGGCTTATTGAAGCCTGAGGGTCCCCCGACTCAATCTTCGGGGAAACCCTCCAAGCCTACCAGACCGTCGGCTCCTGTATCTGAGTTGTCTTTGGGGGCTTCGAAGCCTGTTCAAACATCGGCTCCTGCTGGAGCCGATGATTCTCGAACACATGTTCCCACTTTTCCCTCGGCTCCGGCCGGAGCCGAGGTAGTCACTGCTGAGTCGGCTCCGATAAGGTTACCGGACCCGACTTCTAGAAAGAGGTCCAGGTCACCATCTATCGGCTCCGTTCATTCGGCTCCAGCATCTCCTTTGTTATCTGAACAGAGCCATAGATCTCACTCCTCTAGGTCGTCGAGACTGTCAGATCATGACCTTCAGAGGGTAGTGAGTCGACTTCTTAAGTCCGAGGCACTGGCCCAAATGCTTCAGAGCCCGACTCAACAGTCGATGGCTAATCCTGTCACTCAGAATGTTCCTCCTCTGACTCTCTTGAGTTCGGAGCCGGGGCAGCTCGGACCCGAGACTGTGGGTGCGTTGGAACCGATACCTTTGTCTTCGGTGCCGTCGTCTGCTCCGATGTCTTCTTTGGAAGAATCTTGGCGCCGGACTTCCCTCGTCGGCTCCGAGGGGGCGAGTGGCATCGGACCCTTGTCTGACCCCGCTCTCCCTCTTGGTGCTTCGGCGCTAGTGAGTTCGCCTCTGACATCGACCTTGGAGCCATCACTGTCGGTGCCGAGGGAGGTTTTCAGCTTTTCGGAGCGGAGACCTCTGGCTCTGCCTGACAGGGGTGCCTTCGAGGTAATGAGGAGCGTGTTGGAACCTGGTTCAACCCCACAGTCGGCTCCATCTGCCCTCCCTCCACGGTGCCTGCGGTGATTTCTTCTCACTCCCTCATTCCGGATCGTAGAGAGCCAGCTCCTCAAGTATCCTCAAGTATGGGGATCTCCTCCTCTTCCGAGGCCTCTCCTGACCCGGTAGGAGAGCCCCCTAGGAAGAGGCAGTGCAAGAGGAAGCACATCGACTTCCCTGAGTCTGTCACCTCTGACACTGATTTAGAGGATTCTGAAGGTTCCCCTCGTTCCCCCTCTGAAGATGTCTCATTTGCAGACATCCTCGAAATCTTAAAACAGAGGGGGAATTGGCCAGCTCTCAACCCTTCAGAGGATGAATCAGTGTATCTTGAGGCATTTGGTTCTCGCCCTTCCACCTCCTGGGTGTCCCCTCCCTTTGACCCCCTCATGGAAGTGGTGGCGAGGAAGGTCTGGACGGCTCCTGACTCAGTAGAACCCACCCCCAGGAGACCATCAAAATTTATCACTGCCCCCAAAGACAAAGAATTCTTGACCAAAGGCATCTCTGTTGATGCTATGGTGGTGGCTGCAGCCACCAAGAAGGAGCTTGCTGATCCTTCAGTGCCTGTTCATCCTCCTAACAAGGAGTCTAGGACTATGGACAGGTACGGGAAGCGGATGTTCTCGTCAGCGACCTTTTCTATGTGCTCGCTGAATTACCTGTGTCATTTCACTCATCTCCAGAGGGATTGCTCAAGGAAGCGAGTGAAATGTTAAAGGATCCAACAGCTGCGGGTTTTCAGGATAGGATGAACTCTCAGCTAGCGACCCTCAACTCAATAGCCAACTCCTCCATGCGCCTTCTTTCATACGCGGTGGATGGGGCGAGTAGAGCGGCAGGTACAGGTGTGGCGTTACGTCGGCACACCTGGATGTGGCTGTGTAACTTTGCAGACCCTTTCAAGGCATCCTTCACTAACTCCCCTTGTGATGGATCATCCCTCTTTGGTCCTCAAGTGAAGGAAACCCTGACTAGGTGCGAGACTGATGGCAAGACTCTCTCTGCCGTTGGAGTCCATTTTTTTACTCCTTCTAGGCCTTACCCCAAAGGCCAGAAGGGGGGAAAGATGTGGTTCCGCAAACAACCACAAGGAGTTTCGCCTGACGCACAGAGTCGGTTCCCCCCTAGAGGCAGAGGGGGGAACAATAATAATAGATGCCGTCCTAGAGGCAGAGGGGGCCCACAGAATCAGGGCAGTCGAGAATCATTCTCTGACAAGCCCTTTCAGCATCCCTGAGGTGTTGCCCGACTGTCCACCTTCGGAGGCAGTCGGGGGAAGATTATCTCTGTACCCAGAGGCCTGACTTTCCCTTACTCAAGACAAATGGGTACAGTCTATCATTTCCGAAGGCTACAAAATCCCTTTCTTTCGCATTCCAAAACAGTCTGGAAAATCCCTTCCAGACATTCCACCCAGTCAAAGGGAGCAAGCAGCATTAGAAGTTTCAAAGCTGCTAGCAAAAAGAGCTATTCAACCAGTTACAGCAGACCAACAAGGATCCGGAATCTACTCCAAATTCTTTTTGGTTCCAAAGAAAACAGGGGACTGGAGACCTATTTTGGATCTCAGCAACTTGAACAAGTTTGTCAAGAAAACAAAATTTCGGATGGTCACGCTGCAGTCCATTCTGCCCCTTCTGGGGTGGGACAACTGGATGTGCTCTATAGATCTCCAGGATGCATACTATCACATCAGAATGAACCGACGCTCCAGGAGATTTCTCCGCTTCAGGCTGGGAACCAGTCATTTTCAGTTCAGGGCCCTGCCCTTTGGTCTCACTACAGCCCCCCAAGTGTTTACCAACTGCATGGCAGTGGTCGCCTCTCAGCTGAGACAACAAGGATTCCAGGTGTTTCCATATTTAGATGACTGGCTCCTAACAGCCCCCACCAAGCATCTTCTCCTTCTTGCCAGAGACTACACCTTACACACATGTCAAACACTAGGCATTTCAATAAATTACGAAAAGTCTGTCTTGTTGCCTTGTCGTGTTATTACCTTCATAGGCGCATATCTAGACACAGTCAACATGTCAGCCAGACTCACAGAGCAGAGAATAGCAGACATACACAGACAAGTCTCTCTTGTCTTGCAGAGCAACAAAGTCAAAGCCAGACTGATCCTGAAGGTCTTAGGGATAATGGCAGCGGCCATCCCTCTTCTACCATTAGCTCGCTTCCATATGAGAATCTTGCAATGGATGCTCTTCACACAATGGTCTTTCCAATGACTTCCAATGTCCCATTCAGATAACACAATCGTGCAAGAATCATCTCTCTTGGTGGATCACATCTCCCCAGCTCTTCCTAGGGAGACCTTTTGTTCCTTCCCCTCCGGTTGCTACATTGACAACGGACGCCTCCCTGATCGGGTGGGGGGGCATTACCAGGGCAGGACGGTCCAAGGCATGTGGCAACCTTTCGAGTGCCACTTGCACATAAATGTCCTAGAGATGAGAGCAGTGCTTCTAGCGTTGCAAGCCTTACAAGACTCTCTTCCCAAGGGAACTCTAGCAATTCAGACAGACAATATGTCTGTAGTGTGGTACATCAACAAACAAGGCGGAACCCGATCTTACCCCCTATGTCGAGAGACACTCAGACTGTGGCAATGGGCGATTTCTTCTCAGTGGTTTCTGTTAGCAATGCACATTCCTGGGAAGTCCAATGTGATTGCGGACAAATTGAGCAGAGCTATTCTCATGCCTCACGAGTGGTCTCTGAAGAATTCAGTGTTGGAGAAAGTTTTTCAAAAGTGGGGCCGGCCTTGCTGCGACCTTTTTGCTACTCCCCAAAACAGCAAGTACGACGATTTCTTCACCCTCTTTCCCCAACCAGGCCACCCCAGCAGAGACGCTCTAGTCCACGATTGGCCCCGGGGACTTCTGTATGCCTTTCCTCCCTTCCCACTGATATCTCAACTAATTCAGAAAAGCCATCGCTCAGAAAGCTTCCATGATCCTCATTGCCCCTTACTGGCCTCGACAGGTTTGGTTCCCATTTCTTCACCGTTATCTGTTGGAGCAACCCTGGCATCTGGACCTAGTTCCAGACCTCCTGACCCATCAGTCGGGTCAGTTTCACCGCTCCCTCCCTTCTCTGAACCTCACAGCGTGGTTCCTCCAATTCCAACTTTAGCCAGGCTTCCTCTAATATCTCACTCAGTTCACAATATTTTGATAGCCTCTCATAAATCCTCCACTCAGAAGATTTATAATAGTACGTGGAAATGTTTTTCCTGTTGGGCACAGTCAAAGGTTATAGATCCTTTCACTGCTTCTGTTCAGTCTGTTTTGGATTTTCTAGCCGAACTTTTCCACTCAGGTTCGTCTCCATCCACCATCAAGGTTCAATTGGCGGCTATATCTAACTTTCATGTCGGTGTCTCAGAGTCTTCCATTATGTCTCACAAGCTCTGCAAAGCTTTTCTAAAGGGAGTTTTTCTCCTCAAACCACCTATCAGGGATCCTCCTCCTCAATGGGATCTCAACTTGGTTCTGGCATCCTTAATTCTTTCCCCCTTTGAACCCGCGGCTTCATGCTCAATGAAGTTACTGTCTTGGAAAACACTCTTTCTGGTAGCTATCACTTCAGCTTGAAGAGTCTCTGAACTCCATGCTCTGTGTAGTCGACCCCCTTATCTTTTGTTTCATAAGGATAGGGTATCTTTACATACCAACCCGTCCTTTTTGCCTAAGGTAGCTTCACCAGCAAATTTGAATCAAACCATTGATCTTCCAGTTTTCTTCCCTAACTATTCGAACAGATCAGAACAGAGATTACACTGCTTGGACGTTCATCACCAACTTAGGTACTATTTAGACAGGACCAAACAATCCAGAAAATCCGATCAACTGTTTGTGTCCTATGCAGAAAGTAGAATGGGCCTTCCAGTTTCTAAGGTGTCTCTCTCTAGATGGCTTACTTCGTTGATTACCCTTGTTTATGAGATCAGACATCAACAGCTGCCATCCAAACCCAGGGCTCATTCGACTAGAGCTTTAGCCATATCTATAGCTTTTCAAGACAGACTGTCTATTGATTCAATTTGTTCTGCAGCTACTTGGGCTTCTCCCCATACCTTCATATCTCATTATAAGTTGGACTTAGCATCTAGAAGCCGAGCCAACTTTGGTTCCACTGTACTCAAGAGTCTGTTCCGATAGGCCACCTGGGACAAGGTGCTAGGGACGCGGTCCCATCCAGCAAGAATGAAGGCGAGATAGACAACTTAACATTTAGAAGTTATGTACCTACCATAACGTTCCATGTTAGTTGTCTTCTTCTCGCCTTCTTTCTTGCGTCCCACCCTCCTTCCCCCTAGCCTGGACAGACCTACAGGAGATTGTCTTGTGACCTCTTTATCTTTCTTCCATGCTACCACCTCTATATATTCCTCTGTTAGGTTTAGGACACCTCACACTCATCCTTATAGAGGTGGGTTACCTTTCTCCACGTTATGGAGTTTTTTCTTGCTTGGCCTAGCTTTCAAACGAGATCTGAGGAGTTACCGCCTAGCATTGTGGGATATAGGGGTGCCTCGAGCCGGTGGAACTAGCTCTCGAGCTTTTAGAGTGGCCGGGTCGGAGCCGAGGTTCGGCTCCGAACCCATCCAGCAAGAAAGAAGGCGAGAAGAAGACAACTAACATGGAACGTTATGGTAGGTACATAACTTCTAATTTTTACTGTTAAAGGCATCTTTAGAGATTATGTATAAAAAGTTTTAGGAGTTGAGTAGAGATGTAGAAAGCAAGGAGATAATGAATGAGAAGAGTAAAGAGAGGAGAGAATAAATTGTTAGTGGCTGAAGGAAGAAGGGGTGTGGTAAGTTAAAATAAGGAGTGGCTAATAGAAGCAATAGATAACTGGGATGGGTGTGGATACTTTAGTAAATAGATTGGCGAGTAGGATTGGTAAGATGAGGGAGGGGTGTGGTAAGACAAGTATAAGGTTAGGACTACTGGGGGGTGGATGGGAATTGGGGGTAGGGTAGGGGAGCGGAGTGAGCCCACAGGGCGAACGGAGCAGGGTACAGCTGAGAGAGGCTGGGAGACAATCAGTTATACAGTGAGACTGTGTTCTATAGGCTAAGAGAAGGTAAGAATCACTTTCTATAATTACTTATTAAAAGACATAAAGGGGTAAGCATATAGAAAAGATGTATAGGAGAGAGAGAGGTAATAGTAAGGAGTTCTAACGCAGGAAAAGTAACTAGTTTAGAAAGTTAATTAAGGAGTTTTAGGACAGGAGTAGTAAAGGACAGTTGAACAAGCTTTCTAGTGTATGTATAATAAACACTAATAAGGTTACTTTCTTTCCTATTTTTCAGAGGGGGTTGAAGTTTATTAATAATAGACACTAATAAGGTTAATTCTTTACCTATCTGACAGAGGGAGGTAATAACACACAGTAAGGGTACTAGCAAGGATAACAGAGGAAGGCTGCACAACAGGGCTACAGGAGTTTGGCTAGCAGTAAGAAACAACTTTACATGGGCCTTTGTCCAGATTTTTGATGTTTCCAGGTTGAAAGGTATGCTTGTACATATTGTTTTTATGAAACAAAGCAGAAATTACTTGGTATTTAGCTGTCTCCAGTTTGGCAGAATACCTCTAATTTTGCATGTATTTTTAGTCAGTTCTCTATATTTTTTTGGTTTCTGGCAATGCACTGAGGATTGTAGTCACTAAATGACAAGATCTGAGTTTTAGAGGTTGCATCCTTTAGAAAATGCATCTTAATGTAAAAAAAAAGTATATTAGCTACTTTCTAAGTATGTAAAATAAATCAGTCTTTGATTTTGGACCTTTATATCACATACTTTGACTTTGTCCATGAGTCTTGTGCTATGAAGTTGAGAGGTATTATCTTTTATCACATCAAATGAGCTCTACACAGCTTGTCTGCTCAGTTCAAACAGTTGATTTAGTAAACTTTCCAAAATAGTAGATGTTTGAATGGTGACTGCTGCAGTAGCTGTTCCCTCCCTCCATCCCTTTTATTTTTATGTTTTTTGTTGCCAGGGTGTGGACATTGGATTTTACTTTTCAAGCATTGTCCTTTTTCAGGGCTATAGCCTCTGTCTTTCAGTTGGCGTTAAAGATCTGAAGGGTTTGGTACCTAGACTATTAATTTTCTACTGGTTAGCATGTGCCATAAGCTTTCTAGGCTCATAGAAGGTGCCCTTAAGCTTTGAAAACTGGTCAGCTCTTATATTCTGTGTAGGATATGACCCATTTAGCTAAGGCTACTGCAGCAGTGATCATTTGAACAACTAACAAATGTCTGAGTATATAAGATCAATATTTAAAGTATGTCCCCGATCTGGGTTTTTGTCACTGATTATTTTATGTGTTTGGCCCTGATTCTTTCACTAAAAGTTTGAAAAATATTATTTTTAGCACATTCAGATGAGATTTTTATTTTATTTTAAAATTGTTAACCAGGCTAGATCACTTACAAATGACCAGTTTCAGTCTCAGTCCTGGCAGGAGAAAGGAGATGTACATTTCAGCAAAAAACTGCAAAATTATAAAGCAATTATTTGGCAATTATATTTTTACATGACAAAGTGGCTGTGCTGGATGGGACGGGGGAATTTTTGTCAGTGTAGATAACTTACCATTTGTAGATTTACTCAGTGAACTATCTGGCTCTGCTGGATGAATGTGTAAAGTATGTTGGAATACTTAAGCTATTGTTTATATGAAACAAAGCAGAAATTACATGCCATTTTTCTCTCCCCAATTTTGCAGAATGCCATTGATTTTTCATATATTTTCAGTCTGTTACTAATAAGATGTGTAGTTTCTTGCAAAAGACTGAGGAATGTCATCACTAAATGTCAAAGATTTGCATTTCAGATGTTGTATCCTTTAGAAAATGCATGTTAATGTAAAAAAATAATGTTCTGTAGTCCTATCTCGCCTTCATTCTTACATATGGGATCAGAGACGATCCTCAGCTCCGATTCAGCCTATTTACAAGCTTGAAGTCTTCTAGTTGGCTCGTGGCTAGGCAGGTATCCCATGGTGCATCAGTACAATCCCCAGATCTCGTTTGCCACATCAACGAGTTTGGATGTGCTTCTTCTTGGCCATGGCTAAGTTTTTACACATTTTCTTCAAAAATTTGAATAAATCTTCTATTTTCAATTTTGATAGTGTTTTCTACCATTCTATAGCTCTAGTTAGTGTGGTATTTGCATTTAGATAGTTAGCGTTAGTAGAGCACCTTTTTGTGCAGTTTAAGTACAGTTGGCCGTTGGCCTTATAGTACTTTGTATCCTGTGTGCCAGTTATTAATCGTTGTTATAGTTGTTACAATATCATTATTAATATTAGTAATTTAGGCACCTTTTGCGCTTAGTTTAAGCTGTGTGTGCTTGCTTATATACTGTAAATAAGAGGGTTTTTTTTGCAGAGCCTCCACTTACTGATATTTTTTGTCAGTTGTGTTACAGACAGAACGAGGTTCTATTGACCTTGTTCTTTGTTTTTTTCCTGTTGTAGTGTGTGTGCAGGTCTTTCTACTTGTTTGTATCTCCCCCTAGGTCCGTTTTAGTTAAAGGACCTAATTTTCCTTTTTTTTCTACCCAGGCTAGGCCCGTTTAAGATAGAGGACCTAGTCCTCGTTATATTTCTTTTCCATTCCGGTAGGACTAGGCCTGTTTAAGTTAGAGGACCTAGTCCTCCCACTTCTTTCCTGTGTGTGTGTGTGTGTGTGTGTGTGTGTGTGTGTGTGTGTGTGTGTGTGTGTGTGTGTGTGTGTGTGTGAGTTCATCTTCTGTGAGATGTCTAAGGAAGGCAAAGACCATAAGCCATCTGCCTTTAAGAAATAAATAAAATGCTTACAGAAGATGTCCATAATGGATGGCCACAGTAACTGCATTTACTGTCTTGAGGCCATCCACTTACAAGAAACATGCTTATTTTGCCACTCTTTTAGTGCTAGGGTGTTGCAAAAAAGAAAAAATAAGCTCATTCTAAAAAGTCTCTTAAAGCCTTCTTTTGAGGGAGACCTGGCTAGCTCTTCCTCTTCTGCTAGATCCCAGGGATCTAAAAAGGAAAAGTCCAAATCCTCTAAGAGGCCCTCCCTGGCACCAGGTGGTGTTTCGGAGCCACCCCTTAAAACTACTAAGCATGACAAAATTACTGTCTCATTGGCTCCACTGAGTTTGGAGCCAATCAAGAGTGTTACTACTGTGATTACAGGGTCAGCACCAAGTAGTTCGGAGCCGACCAGTGAGAGTATTCAACTGAGCTGGTCTATGAACCCTTTACCTGTCTCACCTACATTGAAGTCATCTATACTGGAAAGATCCCACTCTCCTACTCTGTCCTCCATATCTTCCAGGAGTTTATCAGAAGAAGATGTGGAGAGGGTAGTGCTGAGACTGCTGAAGTCATCTGCCTTACCTAAATTGCTGTTGGATCCGACCCAGTCATTTCCAGGGCCACTTGAGTCCGTCCCCCCTTTGGTGATTCCTCCTCTGAGCCATGCTGGTCTTTCGGAGCCAGAGCATTTAGTACCACTGGTGGAACCCTCAGTTCCAGCTCCCCCTAAGGTGGTTTCAGATCTGAGTTCTGCTCCGATACTCTCGGTGCTGTCCGTGGTGTCTAGGAGCTGAAGCTCCCTGGTCGGCCCCGACAGAGATGCCTGGAACCGAACCTTTTCGGTTCCAAGCCTGCCTCTTGCCACGTCAGCAAGGGTGAGCTTGGACCCTACGTCTATCTGTGAGCCAATAGCTCTTGAACCGATGGCATCCTCGGTCTCCTTGGAGCTGAGCAGGTCTTCAGAGCCAGAGAGGTCGGCATGCGAGATAATGAGGAGCGTGCTGTCCCAATCATCAGCTCCTACCAGGGGTACCTACAC